>NC_092113.1:28125245-28222745 GCF_045679555.1 Salvelinus alpinus
CCATTATTTTGGTCTTACTGAGATTTACTGTCAGGGCCCAGGTCTGACAGAATCTGTGCAGAAGATCTAGGTGCTGCTGTAGGCCCTCCTTGGTTGGTGACAGAAGCACCAGATCATCAGCAAACAATAGACATTTGACTTCGGATTCTAGTAGGGTGAGACCGGGTGCTGCAGACTGTTCTAGTGCCCGCGCCAATTCGTTGATATATATGTTGAAGAGGGTGGGGCTTAAGCTGCATCCCTGTCTCACCCCACGACCCTGTGTGAAGAAATGTGTGTGTTTTTTGCCAATTTTAACCGCACACTTGTTGTTTGTGTACATGGATTTTATAATGTCGTATGTTTTACCCCCAACACCACTTTCCATCAATTTGTATAGCAGACCCTCATGCCAAATTGAGTCGAAGGCTTTTTTGAAATCAACAAAGCATGAGAAGACTTTGCCTTTGTTTTGGTTTGTTTGGTTGTCAATTAGGGTGTGTAGGGTGAATACATGGTCTGTTGTACGGTAATTTGGTAAAAAGCCAATTTGACATTTGCTCAGTACATCGTTTTCATTGAGGAAATGTACGAGTCTGCTGTTAATGATAATGCAGAGTATTTTCCCAAGGTTACTGTTGACGCATATTCCACGGTAGTTATTGGGGTCAAATTTGTCTCCACTTTTGTGGATTGGGGTGATCAGTCCTTGGTTCCAAATATTGGGGAAGATGCCAGAGCTAAGGACGATGTTAAAGAGTTTTAGTATAGCCAATTGGAATTTGTTGTCTGTATATTTGATCATTTCATTAAGGATACCATCAACACCACAGGCCTTTTTGGGTTTGAGGGTTTTTATTTTGTCCTGTAACTCATTCAAGGTAATTGGAGAATCCAATGGGTTCTGGTAGTCTTTTTCTTTCTCTCTCTCTCTCTCTCTCTCTCTCTCTCTCTCTCTCTCTCTCTCTCTCTCTCTCTCTCTCTCTCTCTCTCTCTCTCTCTCTCTCTCTCTCTCTCTCTCTCTCTCTCTCTCTCTCTCTCTCTCTCTCTCTCTCTCTCTCTCTCTCTCTCTCTCTCTCTCTCTCTCTCTCTCTCTCTCTCTCTCTCTCTCTCTCTCTCTCTCTCTCTCTCTCTCTCTCTCTCTCTCTCTCTCTCTCTCTCTCTCTCTCTCTCTCTCTCTCTCTCTCTCTCTCTCTCTCTCTCTCTCTCTCTCTCTCTCTCTATTTCTCTCTCTCTCTCTCTCTCTATTTCTCTCTCTCTCTCTCTCTATTTCTCTCTCTCTCTCTCTCTATTTCTCTCTCTCTCTCTCTCAAATTCAAATTCAAATTCAAGCTGCTTTATTGGCATGAAAAACATTGTGTCAATATTGCCAAAGCAACAATGTATACAATTTACATTGTAATACAATTAAAACAATGACAAATAATAATATAGAATGGCAGTAAATAATAATACAAAATTAAATATAAAAAATAGTAACAATAAAATGGTAACAGTCAATAGTCGAATGTAATGTATGGTGTAATGCACCACTACCACCACCACTATCATTAAACTGCTATCATTACCATTACCACCCATACCATTACTATTTGGAATGATAAACAACAATAATAATACTAATAACAATAACAGTAATAACAATAACAGTCATAATAAGTAAGTTACTGCTTACTATGCAGATGTTATTATTCAGTGTCCCTCAGGCTATGGCAGGCAAATACATATTTGGCTGCAAGAGGAGCCATTGCTCCTTCGCCCATGAGTATTTTTAGTTTTTCCTCTGGGTTTAATAAGTTAAAATTTGGAATAAATGTAGTCATTTCTGTGAATAATGAATCTCTTGGTGAGGAATATTTATCACAGTAAAGGAGAAAGTGCATCTCTGTTTCTACCTCCCCTGTCGTGCAGTGACCACATACACGCTCCTCTTTGGGTAGCCATGTCTTTTTATGTCTTCCGGTTTCTATTGCCAATCGGTGGTCACTCAGCCTGTACTTGGTAAGGATCTGTCTCTGCTTCAAATCTCTGACAGAGTAGAGATATTCAGCCAATTCATATTCTCTGTTTAGGGTCAGATAGCAATTTAGTCGGCTTTGGGATTTTGTTTCGTTTTTCCAATGTTGTAAATATGAGTCCTTTGATTGGTTCATGATTTTGTTTATTGGAATTCTTTCTTTTGAAGCAGTGCCGGTGTCAGCTTGGTTGGTTAGGTCCAACACCAGCTGACTGAGAGGGCTCGTTTCTGGGCTCAGCTCTTGGGTTTGAAGTGCTTTAAATTGCAGACTCGAATTTGGACTTGAATTTAGATGTAGCCAAAATTTTAATGATCTTTTCTGTATTTTCATTATTACTGGAAAGCGGCCCAATTCTGCCCTACATGCATTAGTTGGTGTATTTCTCTGGACTTGTAGGATTTTCCGACAGAATTCTGCATGTAGGGTTTCAATTGGATGTTTGTCCCACATTTTAAAGTCCAGTTTATTGAGTGGCCCCCAAACCTCACTTCCGTAAAGAGCTATTGGTAGGATTACACTGTCAAATATTTTGGTCCAAATTCTAATTGGGATGTTGATTTTGAATAATTTCATTTTTATTGCATACAATGCTCTGCGGGCTTTTTCTTTGAGTGCATTCACTGCCATATTAAAGTTTCCCGATGCAGATATGGTCAGACCAAGGTAGGTGTAATTTTTTGTGTGTTCAATTATGGTGTTGTTCAGGGTGAATTTATATTTGTGTTTCTGACATCTGTTTTGTTTTTGGAAAATCATGATTTTAGTTTTTGGGAAATTTACTGCCAGGGCCCAATTATGGCAATATTGCTCTAGAATATTAATGTTCTGTTGAAGACCTTCTTTGGTTGGTGATAGAAGTACCAAGTCATCAGCATATAGCAGGTATTTCACCTCTGTGTCAAATAGTGTGAGTCCTGGTGTCAGGACCCGGTGCGAGAAACAGTCACTTAATAATTGGCAGAACCCAGAAGATGAGGCAGACACAGCAGTACTAGAGATGGTGGTTTAATGAAAAATGGATATCCTCCAAAATACAACGAAAAATCCACAAAGTGGTAAAAAACAGCAGGGAAAAACAAACCTCAAAAGACTACTCAAATAATAAACAAGAACAAAACCAGAGAACCTCTGGAAAATCCAACAAGAGAAAAGTCTATATAAAACAAGGCTTGGGCTGGGGCTGGGTGCTAACTTACAAACACTGAGCAAGGAACTAAGGAACACACAGGGTTTAAATACTAACAAGGGAATGACTTACAGGTGCAAACAATAATTGGAGCAAGAAAAACAAAAGGTACAAAAAAGGTGCAAGGGGGACATCTAGTGAACAAAACCTAAACAGTCCTGGCCAAAACCTGACAGAATCCCCCCCCTAGGAACGGCTCCTGACGTTCCTACCAGCCTTCTCAGGGTGGAGGACCCTGAACTGACGAATGAGGTCAGGGTCCAGTATGTCCTTGGCAGGAACCCAGGAGCGCTCCTCGGGACCGTAGCCTTCCCAGTCCACCAGATACTGCCAGGACCGCTGCACCCGGCGGGAATCCAGTATCCGGTGGACGGTATAAGCCGACTGGCCTCCGATGACACGGGGCGGAGGTCTGCCTGCCGGGATAAGGGGAGAAAAAACAACAGGTTTTAATAAGGAAATGTGAAATGTGGGATTGATCTTAAGGGATCTGGGTAAGTGCAGGCGAAAAGTAACGGGATTGACTCTCCTGGCAATCTTAAAGGGACCGATGAATCTCTGGGACAGCTTGCGAGACTCCACCCTTAGCGGTAAGTCTTTTGTTGAGAGCCATACTCTCTGGCCGGGGTACAGGGTAGGACCGGGACGGCGACGTCTGTTGGCTTGTCGCTGGTACTGCTGTGAGGAACGCAGAAGATTAAGACGGGCCTTCTTCCACGTAAGCCGACAGCGTCTGATGAACCTCGAGGCTGAAGGCACTCTGACTTCTGCCTCCTGGTCCGGGAACAATAGCGGAGCATAGCCAAACTGACACTCATGCGGAGACATACCAGTGGAGGAGGAGCACAAGGTGTTGTGCGCGTACTCGGCCCAAACAATGAAGGATGACCATGTGGACGGGTTGTTGGAAACCATACATCTGAGGGTGGTTTCCAGCTCCTGATTCATCCTCTCAGTTTGGCCGTTGGACTCCGGATGGTACCCTGAAGATAAACTGGCCGTGGCCCCTATGAGTTGGCAGAAGGCCTTCCAAAACCTTGAGGCGAACTGGGGACCTCTGTCGGAAACCATATCTTGCGGGATACCAAAGACTCGGAACACATGGTTAATCACCAACTCAGCTGTTTCCTTGGCAGAAGGTAATTTGGTCAAGGGAACAAACCTGGCCGCCTTAGAAAACCTGTCGATGATGACTAGGATAGTAGTATTACCATGGGACGGAGGAAGGCCAGTAATAAAGTCCAACGAGATATGGGACCAGGGTCGGTGGGGAATAGATAAAGGGTGAAGGAGTCCTTGAGGGCGGAGGTGAGAAGATTTGCCCTGGCAGCACACGGGACAGGCCTTGACGAAAGTGGCAACGTCTTCTTTTATGGTGGGCCACCAGAACTTACGCTGAATGAACTCCAAGGTGCGACCTACGCCCGGGTGACAGGTGAGGCGAGAGGAGTGCCCCCACAGAAGGACTTGGGATCTTGCTGCCTTGGGAACAAACAACCGATTAGCAGGACCTCCTCCAGGGCCCGGTTCGATGGCTTGAGCTTGTTTCACGGTATCCTCCACTTGCCACGAGATCGGAGCCACGATCTTAGCGGCCGGAAGGACAGTCATGTCAGTATCTTCTCGAATGGCAGGAGAGTAGATTCGTGACAAGGCGTCCGGTTTGAGATTCTTCGACCCGGGTCTATAGGTGAGGATAAACTGAAATCGGCTGAAGAAAAGAGACCATCGAGCTTGTCTGGAGTTCAACCGCTTCGCCTGCTGGATATACTCCAGATTTTTGTGGTCCGTAAGCACTTGAAACGGTTGAGAAGCCCCCTCGAGCCAGTGTCTCCATTCCTTCAATGCCATCTTAACCGCTAGGAGTTCACGATCCCCCACATCGTAATTCCTCTCGGCCGGGGTAAGCCGGTGAGAGAAGAAGGCGCAAGGATGAAGCTTCTTGTCTTCACCCCTCTGAGACAGGACAGCTCCAACCCCAACCTCTGATGCGTCTACCTCCACCACAAAAGGTTCATCCGCCGTTGGTAGTGTCAGAATGGGAGCAGAGAGGATGCGCTGCTTGAGTCCTTGGAAGGCCGTCTCAGCTTCTCTTCCCCACAGAAACCTTGTGTTGCCACCCTTGGTTACAGCTGAGAGAGGGGCTGCCACCGAGCTGAAGTTCTTGATGAACTTGCGGTAAAAGTTGGTGAAGCCCAGGAAACGCTGAACTTCCTTAACCTCTCTAGGATGAGAGTGGCGCTAGCGGCACTCCCCCCCCACCCCCACTGAAAAACCAGTGCCGCGAAATTCAAAAAAAATATTTTTTTTAAATATTTAACTTTCACACATTAAAGTCCAATACAGCTAATGAAAGACACAGATCTTGTGAATCCAGTCAACATGTCCGATTTTTAAAATGTTTTACAGGGAAGACACAATATGTAAAGATGTACATCTATTACCTAAAAACACATTAGCATAATCCACCATCTTTTATTTGTCCACCAACACCAGTAGCTATCACCAATTCGGCTAAACTAAGATATTTATAGCCCCTAACCAATAAAAAAACTCATCAGATGACAGTCTGATAACATATTTATGGTATGGGATAGGTTTTGTTAGAAAAAAGTGCATATTTCAGGTAGATGGCATAGGTTACAATTGCACCCACCGTCACAAATGGAATAGAAAAACTACTTAGAGCAACGTGTTTACCTACTTACTAATCATCAAACATTTCGTAAAAATACACAGCATACACGAATCGAAAGACACAGATCCTGTGAATACAGACAATATTTCAGATTTTCTAAGTGTCTTACAGCGAAAACACAATAAATCGTTATATTAGCATAGCACATAGCACATAGCAGCCCAGCATTGATTCTAGCCAAAGTGAGCGATAAAAGTAAACATCGCCAAAATATATTAATTTTTTCACTAACCTTCTCAGAATTCTTCAGATGACACTCCTGTAACATCATATTACACAATCCATATAGAGTTTGATCGAAAATGTTTATATTTAGCCACCAAAATCATGGTTAGACAATGTGAAATGTAGCTCAGCTGGTCAGAAAAAGTCTGTGCGCCACTTAGACAGTGATCTACTCTTATACATAAATACTCATAAACGTGACTAAAAAATATAGGGTGGACAGGGATTGATAGACAATTTAATTCTTAATACAATCGCGGAATTACATTTTTTAAATTATCCTTACTTTTCAATACAGCTTGCGCCAAGCGAAGCTACGTCAAAAAACATGGCGTCCGAAGCCACTAACACTTTTCGACAGAAACACGATTTATCATAATAAAAATGTCCTACTTTGAGCTGTTCTTCCATCGGTATCTTGGGCAAAGGATCCTTTCTTGGGTCCAATCGTCTTTTGGTGGAAAGCTGTCCTCTTGCCATGTGGAAATGCCAACTGCGTTCGGGATGAACTGGAAGCGTGCCCAGCAATTCACAGCGTTTCAGAAATAAATGTCCCAAAATCGCACTAAACGGATATAAATTGCTATAAAACGCTTTAAATTAACTACCTTATGATGTTTTTAACTCCCATAACGAGTAGAAACATGACCCGAGTAATATTACTCCCTCCACTAATGCTTGGAACAGGTGCGGGTCGGTGTCCTCTATGCGCATGACGCAGCTCCAAAAGAGTGACTAGCCTCAGGGTTTTTTAATTTATAGTGCCTGTGAACGCGCAATCGACCCGATTCAAATCGTCATCACGTAAAGACATCCAGGGGAAGACGTAAGCAGTGTCCGTATAGTCATAGCAATAACAGTGCCCTTTTAACTGACTCCAGAACAGTGGCCAAAATTTCTGGAATCTGACTCCATGTCAGGGAAATTGCTGTAGAATGGGCTCTGTTCCACTTAGAGACAAAATTTCAACTCCTATAGAAACTATAGACTGTTTTCTATCCAATAATAATAATAATATGCATATTGTACGATCAAGAACTTTGTGGGAAGCCGTTTCAAAAAATTACACGATTAGCATAAATAGCCACAACAGCGCCCTCATCCCCAACAGGTTAACGGACTTGGGGGTAGGCCAATCCGCTACCGCCCCTACCTTCTTGGGGTCCATCTGGACTCGACCGGGTTCCACTATAAATCCCAGGAATTGTACTCGAGAGGAATGGAATTCACACTTTTCCGGCTTAACGTACAAATGGCTGTCTAGGAGGCGTTTGAGCACTTGTCTGACATGCTTGGTGTGTTCTTGAAGGGAGCTCGAAAAGATGAGGATGTCATCCAAGTAAACAAACACGAAAATGTTAAGCATATCCCTAAGCACATCGTTTATGAGCGCTTGGAACACAGCCGGGGCGTTGGTCAGGCCGAAGGGCATCACCAAGTATTCGTAGTGACCAGTAGGCGTGTTGAAAGCGGTCTTCCACTCGTCACCGGGTTTGATCCGCACAAGATGGTATGCGTTCCGCAGGTCAAGCTTAGTGAAGACCACTGCTTCCTGGAGCAGCTCAAAGGCTGTGGCCATAAGGGGTAGCGGGTAGCGGTTACGGACGGTTATGGCATTAAGTCCCCGGTAGTCGATGCAAGGACGTAATCCCCCGTCTTTTTTGGCCACAAAGAAAAACCCTGCTCCCGCTGGCGAGGTGGATGGACGCATGAGGCCTGCTGCCAGAGAGTCCTTGATGTAGGTATCCATAGCAGCTCGTTCGGGAGGAGATAGGGAAAAGATCCGACCCCTGGGGGGGCAGGTGCCCGGAAACAGGTCGATGGGGCAATCGTAAGGTCTATGGGGTGGTAGTTTGGTGGCCCTCTGTTTGCTAAATACCGGTTTGAGGTCATGGTAACACTCGGGAACTCGGGACAGGTCGATGGATTCTAGAGACTCGGGAGGGGAACTCGGGGAACTTGGGAAGATACAAGTGGCTTGGCACGTAGGACCCCACTGCTTGATAGTGCCCACAGACCAGTCGATGTGAGGGTTATGGCTGTGAAGCCAGGGGTATCCAAGGACGAGAGGGAACTCGGAACACGAGGTCAGATGAAAGTTCATCACTTCCTGGTGTTGGGAAACTGAAAGTCGCAAGGGGGTAGTGACACGAGTGACAAGTCCAGATCCCAAAGGGCTTCCATCCAACGTAGTAACCCTTATGGGGTCACTTAGAGGTTCAGAGGGAACGCCATTCTCCTTCGCCCAGACACCATCCATGAAGTTACCTGCGGCTCCAGAGTCTACCAAGGCTTGAAGGGGAAGCTCGTGGTTGTCCCAGGAAAGGGTAACTGGAATGAGCAGGCGGGAGTTGGATGGATGGGAGGAGGTTATGTTTCCCGTTACAGTCCTCCCAGGCCTGCACGGGAGAGTGCATTTTCCCTGGAGCCCGGAACACGTGGAGAGGAAATGGCCCGGTTTACCGCAATATAGACAGCATCGCTCCCTCATCCGGCGGTCTCTCTCAGCCTGGGAGATGCGTCCAACCTGCATGGGTTCCGGTGGAGTCAGCGAGGATAAAGGTGGAGACTCGGAGCTGGGACCGATAGGAGCTAGGGTGAGAGATCTACGGTTGAGCTCTCTCTCAGACGCTGGTCTATGCGTGAAGCCAACTTGATCAGGGACTCGAGGTTGTCTGGTGGTTCCCGAGTGGCCAGTTCATCTTGGATGGTGTCGGAAAGACCCTTCAAAAAGCACACTGTGAGCGCCTCGTCGTTCCAGCCACTCGCTGCTGCCACCGTGTGGAACTGGATGGCATAGTCCGTCACGCTGCGCCGACCTTGGCGGAGAGTCAGGAGCTGTTTGGCTGAGTCAGAACCGCTGGTAGGACCTTGAAACACTCGCTTGAATTCTTCAGCAAAGGTAGAGTAGCTGGCACAGCAGGGACTTTGGGCATCCCACACAGCAGTAGCCCAGGCTAGGGCTTTTTCCGACAGCAGGGTGATGATATATGCTATCTTGGACCGGTCGGTGGGAAACGACGAGGGTTGCAGCTCGAAGGAGAGAGAACATTGGGTGAAAAACCCCTTACAAACACTCGGATCACCTGAGAACCGTTGGGGAGGCGGCAGACGAGGTTCAGCCAGGGGGTTAACTGCCACGGGCACTTGAATCTGATGAACTGGAGCAGAAGCGGTTGCAGGAGAAAGTTGATCAGAAATCTGCTTTATGGAAGTCATCATCTCCGACAGAAGTTGAGAATGTCCAGCCAGTAAGGCCTCTTGCTGAACCAGAGCAGCTTCGTGACGTTGGACAGTCCCCTCGTGGTGGGACAGCATGGGAAAAAAGTCCTGGGTACTGGCTGCCTCTGGGTTCATATTAATGGCTCAGTGTTTCTGTCAGGACCCGGTGCGAGAAACAGTCACTTAATAATTGGCAGAACCCAGAAGATGAGGCAGACACAGCAGTACTAGAGATGGTGGTTTAATGAAAAATGGATATCCTCCAAAATACAACGAAAAATCCACAAAGTGGTAAAAAACAGCAGGGAAAAACAAACCTCAAAAGACTACTCAAATAATAAACAAGAACAAAACCAGAGAACCTCTGGAAAATCCAACAAGAGAAAAGTCTATATAAAACAAGGCTTGGGCTGGGGCTGGGTGCTAACTTACAAACACTGAGAAAGGAACTAAGGAACACACAGGGTTTAAATACTAACAAGGGAATGACTTACAGGTGCAAACAATAATTGGAGCAAGAAAAACAAAAGGTACAAAAAAGGTGCAAGGGGGACATCTAGTGAACAAAACCTAAACAGTCCTGGCCAAAACCTGACACCTGGGGCTGGAGAATGGTCCAACATGTCTGCTAATTCATTGATATAAATGTTGAAAAGATTTGGACTCAAACTACAGCCTTGTCTCACACCTCGACATTGTGAAAAGAATTCTGTTCTTTGGTTTTTGATTTTTATTGCACACTTGTTTTCTGTGTACATACATTTTATTAAGTCATACACCTTACCACCAAGCCCACTTTGTAGAATTTTGTAGAATAGCCCTTCGTGCCAAATAGAATCAAATGCTTTTTTAAAGTCAATAAAGCAAGCAAAGATTTTGCCCTCTTTTTTTTGGTGGACGTGTTTATTAATTAGTGTGTGTAAGGTGTATATATGGTCAGTAGTGCGATGGTTAGGGAGAAAGCCAATTTGACATTTAGTTATTACATTTTTTTCTTGAAGAAAGGTTTGGATTCTTGAATTCAAAATGCTACAGAAAACCTTTCCCAAGTTACTGTTTACACAAATTCCCCTGTAATTATTGGGGTCTGATTTGTCTCCACTTTTGTGGATAGGGGAGATGAGCCCCTGGTTCCAGACATCAGGGAAGCAGCCAGAAGTTAAAACCATGTTGAACAATTTAAGCACAGCATTTTGCAACTCAGGTGTGCTGTTTTTCAGCATTTCATTTCTGATGTTGTCTAGACCACAAGCCTTCTTTGATTTAATAGATTTGAGCTTTTCATTTAGTTCTTGTTGGGTTATTTGGTAATCTAATGGATTTTGGTTATTTTTAATGACTGATTCAAGGATTTTCAATTTTTCTTTAATTTCTAATTGGTTCTGTTTTAAGTCTTTTTGTGGAATGTTTTTGTATAGATTATCAAAATAAGTTTTCCAAATTCCTACATCTTGTATGGCTAATTCTTGTGGCTTTGTTGTGCTTAAATTGTTACACATGTCCCAGAACTGATTTTGGCCAATTGCGTTTTCAATTTCATCAAGTGTCTTGTTGGTATAATTCAGTTTCTTGCGTTTCAGTGTATGTTTATACTGTTTCAGAGTTTCAAAGTATTCATATCTATTTCTCTCTCTCTCTCTCTCTATTTCTCTCTCTCTCTCTCTCTCTCTCTCTCTCTATTTCTCTCTCTCTCTCTCTCTCTCTCTCTATTTCTCTCTCTCTCTCTCATTTCTTCTCTCTCTCTCTCTCTCTCTCTCTCTCTCTCAATTCAATTCAATTAATTCAATTCAAGGGGCTTTATTGGCATGGAAAACATGTGTTAACATTGCCAAAGCAAGTGAGGTAGATATTATACAAAAGTGAAATAAACAATACAAATTAACAGTAAACATTACACATACAGAAGTTTCAAAACAATAAAGACATTACAAATGTTATATTATATATATACAGTGTTGTAACAATGTACAAATGGTTAAAGCACACAAGTTAAAATAAATAAGCATAAATATGGGTTGTATTTACAATGGTGTTTGTTCTTCTCTCTCTCTCTCTCTCTCTCTCTCTCTCTCTCTCTCTCTCTCTCTCTCTCTCTCTCTCTCTCTCTCTCTCTCTCTCTCTCTCTCTCTCTCTCTCTCTCTCTCTCTCTCTCTCTCTCTCTCTCTCTCTCTCTCTCTCTCTCTCTCTCTCTCTCTCTCTCTCTCTCTCTCTCTCTCTCTCTCTCTCTCTCTCTCTCTCTCTCTCTCTCTCTCTCTCTCTCTCTCTCTCTCTCTCTCTCTCTCTCTCTCTCTCTCTCTCTCTCTCTCTTTCTCTCTCTCTCTCTTTCTCACTTTCTCTCTCACTCTCTCACTCTCTCACATTCTCCCCCTGCTCTCTCTTTCTGAGTTTGTAATCAGTGTTGAATGGATAATGTTCTGCACTCTCCACACCCTCACCCAACCGGGCCTTGTCCATTCCATCCCGTGATCTTGCTCTGACCCTAGGGCATTGCTCTGAACCTAGGGCATCCATGTTAGAACGCAGCTGTTTTAGCCAGAGAAAGGGAACAAGTTAAGGGTTTTGACCGTTCACCTTGATCTCTTTTGGTTCTCACCCATCACTGTTACCCTGTCAGCCCTGCACAAAGACTGCCATTAACTAGACTCGCCACCACTAGAATAGAGGGTTGAACAATCAGACGGTTGCTTTCAGGACAGAATCAAAAGACCTTAGAAGAGTGTGGAATGGACGGAATGTTCCCGAAATCTAGCCTCATAAGGCTCATATAGAATATATGGGAGAATATCAGTTATTCCCTCTTAATCTCTTCTGAATAGAAACGGAGAACTGCATCCTATCCCTGTAGTGGTCTCTGATGGGTTCATGAATTAATCCTTAATCCCTCAATTGTGTCCATTCATGGTTGGGTTTTCTAGCCATGGGGATATGAGTACCAGGAATCATAGAGCCATACAGCCGTATGGGAGTTTGGATTGGGGTCAAATGGGCTTTCCACTACACGGCACATTTGGCAATGTGTCGCCATATATGATGCCTGCCGCCTTGCAACCATGAAATCCATGCGGCTGTGTTTATATGGAAGAAGGGGCCTGGACAAAGAGAGCTCTGTGAAGTGTGACAGCCATGATGGTTCACACCACAAGTCCACGTATGGGCGGCACATCTGCTGCCCTCCTTGAGCGGGGAGGGATGAGGGGAGCAGTCACCCTGACTAGTAATCCTCTATTTACAACATATGGACCTGGCACACACTACAGTGGTACGCTACTCTACACTGTACTACATTCTTATAGCAGCCAGTCAGTCATTCAGTCGTTCCTACAACAGTCCCTGATAAATGTGACATCATCCCTCATTATTTATCTGAGATGTTAGCTACGTTAGTGCTGTACTGTGGTCAGGTTGTCTGCTGCAGGGGTGAGGGCCAGGGAATCAATCCCCAGGGCTACCTGATGTTTCCTCCCCAGGGCCCTGAGCACTCCCTGAGCTGGGTTATGGCCAGAACCGTCTGGCCGACCGACTGCTGCTGGCACTTGATATTGACACCTGGACAAACCATGGTGAATGGCCCTGTCAATACAGCCGTCCCACCTTATTGATGAAGCCATGTAGCTTCTCATTCCACAAAAAACACTTTCAATCCCCCCGGCATGGCTCGCTCCCTGGTCTCGCACACTGCAACCTGGAGCGGTGTGTGTTTGTGAATGTGTGTGTGAGAGTGAGAGTGTCTGTGCTGTCTTCAGTCAGTTAGATCAGTGGGATGTAGGGTCAAAGGTCAACTGAAGCTGTACAGTATACCAAACCCCAGTATGGGACGGTGGGTGCTGATTGGTTCATGAGATGCGTGGAATCCATTTGTATGATAAACGGCTGTGTTTGTGTGCGTGCTGAGTGTGTGTGTGTGTTTACATGCCATATGTGTGTTTCTACTCTCTATTTGGAGAGGCCATGTCCCTGCCACGTACCTCTGTCTGATGTGTGAACTCCACAGTCTGAAGTTAACCCTCACCACTAACCTCCTCCCGCCCCGCCAGCTAACAAAACACCTAGCTCATTAGCATAAACCCCCGAGTATGCATTGTTAATTGACTTAAGCCAGGATTTGTGTTAATCAGGTTTTGTGCCCTGGAACCATGGTCCAATCCAGACCTCGTTATTTGATAGCAGCCCACGTCCTGTCTGCCCTCATCATTCATTAATAGGAAGGAGTGTGGCAGACCTCATGGAGAACCCTTCTCCCTTTTTCTTCTCTTCCATCACGCACACCCCCCCACACCCCCACCCTCTACACTAAGTATCACCCCCCACACCCCCACCCTCTACACTAAGTATCACCCCCCACACACACAACCTCTACACTAAGTATCACCCCCCACACACACACCCTCTATACTAAGTATCCCACCCCCCACACACACACCCTCTACACTAAGTATCACACCCCCCACACACACACCCTCTACACTAAGTATCACACCCCCCACACCCCCACCCTCTACACTAAGTATCACACCCCCACACCCCCACCCTCTACACTAAGTATCACCCCCCACACCCCCACCCTCTACACTAAGTATCACCCCCCACACACACACCCTCTACACTAAGTATCACCCCCCACACACACACCCTCTACACTAAGTATCCCACCCCCCACACACACACCCTCTACACTAAGTATCACACCCCCCCCACGCACACCCTCTACACTAAGTATCACACCCCCCACACCCCCACCCTCTACACTAAGTATCACACCCCCACACCCCCACCCTCTACACTAAGTATCACACCCCCCACACCCCCACCCTCTACACTAAGTATCACACCCCCACACCCCCACCCTCTACACTAAGTATCACCCCCCCACACCCCCACCCTCTACACTAAGTATCACACCCCCCACACCCCCACCCTCTACACTAAGTATCACACCCCCACACCCCCACCCTCTACACTAAGTATCACACCCCACCCCCCCCACCCTCTACACTAAGTATCACCCCCCACACCCCCACCCTCTACACTAAGTATCACACCCCCCACACCCCCACCCTCTACACTAAGTATCACCCCCCACACCCCCACCCTCTACACTAAGTATCACCCCCCACACCCCCACCCTCTACACTAAGTATCACACCCCACCCCCCCACCCTCTACACTAAGTATCACCCCCCACACCCCCACACCCCCACCCTCTACACTAAGTATCACCCCCCACACCCCCACCCTCTACACTAAGTATCACCCCCCACCCTTTACACTAAGTATCACCCCCCACACCCTCACCCTCTACACTAAGTATCACCCCCCACACACCCCCACCCTCTACACTAAGTATCACCCCCCACACCCCCACCCTTTACACTAAGTATCACCCCCCACACACCCCCACCCTCTACACTAAGTATCACCCCCCACACCCCCACCCTCTACACTAAGTATCACCCCCCACCCCCCCACCCTCTACACTAAGTATCACCCCCCACACCCCCACCCTCTACACTAAGTATCACCCCCCACACCCCCACCCTCTACACTAAGTATCACCCCCCACACACCCACCCTTTACACTAAGTATCACCCCCCACACCCCCACCCTCTACACTAAGTATCACCCCCCACACCCCCACCCTCTACACTAAGTATCACCCCCCACACACACACCCTCTACACTAAGTATCACACCCCCCACACACACACCCTCTACACTAAGTATCCCACACCCCACACCCCCACCCTCTACACTAAGTATCACCCCCCACACACACACCCTCTACACTAAGTATCCCACCCCCCACACCCCCACCCTCTACACTAAGTATCACACCCCCCACACTCCCACCCTCTACACTAAGTATCACCCCCCACACCCCCACCCTCTACACTAAGTATCACCCCCCACACACACACCCTCTACACTAAGTATCACACCCCCCACACACACACCCTCTACACTAAGTATCCCACACCCCACACCCCCACCCTCTACACTAAGTATCACCCCCCCACACACACCCTCTACACTAAGTATCCCACCCCCCACACCCCCACCCTCTACACTAAGTATCACACCCCCCACACTCCCACCCTCTACACTAAGTATCACCCCCCACACCCCCACCCTCTACACTAAGTATCAAACCCCACACCCCCACCCTCTACACTAAGTATCACACCCCCCACACCCCCAACCTCTACACTAAGTATCACCCCCCACACCCCCACCCTCTACACTAAGTATCACCTCCCACACCCCCACCCTCTACACTAAGTATCACCCCTCACACACACACCCTCTACACTAAGTATCACCCCCCACACCCCCACCCTCTACACTAAGTATCACCCCCCACACCCCCACCCTCTACACTAAGTATCACCCCCCACACCCCCACCCTCTACACTAAGTATCACCCCCCACACCCCCACCCTCTACAATAAGTATCACCCCCCACACCCCCACCCTCTACACTAAGTATCACCCCCCACACCCCCACCCTCTACAATAAGTATCACCCCCCACACCCCCACCCTCTACACTAAGTATCACACCCCCCACACCCCCACCCTCTACACTAAGTATCACCCCCCACACCCCCACCCTCTACACTAAGTATCACACCCCCCACACCCCCACCCTCTACACTAAGTATCCCACCCCCCACACCCCCACCCTCTACATTAAGTATCACACCCCCCCACACTCCCACCCTCTACACTAAGTATCACCCCCCACACCCCCACCCTCTACACTAAGTATCACCCCCCACACACACACCCTCTACACTAAGTATCACACCCCCCACACACACACCCTCTACACTAAGTATCCCACACCCCACACCCCCACCCTCTACACTAAGTATCACCCCCCCCACACACACCCTCTACACTAAGTATCCCACCCCCCACACCCCCACCCTCTACACTAAGTATCACCCCCCACACACACACCCTCTACACTAAGTATCACCCCCCACACACACACCCTCTACACTAAGTATCACCCCCCACACACACACCCTCTACACTAAGTATCACCCCCAACACCCCCACCCTCTACACTAAGTATCCCACACCCCACACCCCCACCCTCTACACTAAGTATCACCCCCCACACACACACCCTCTACACTAAGTATCACCCCCCACACACACACCCTCTACACTAAGTATCCCACCCCCCACACACACACCCTCTACACTAAGTATCACACCCCACACACCCCCACCCTCTACACTAAGTATCCCACCCCCCACACACACACCCTCTACACTAAGTATCACACCCCCACCCTCTACACTAAGTATCACACCCCCACCCTCTACACTAAGTATCACCCCCCACACCCTCACCCTCTACACTAAGTATCACCCCCCACACCCCCACCCTCTACACTAAGTATCACCCCCCACACCCCCACCCTCTACACTAAGTATCACCCCCCACACCCCCACCCTCTACAATAAGTATCACCCCCCACACCCCCACCCTCTACACTAAGTATCACACCCCCCACACCCCCACCCTCTACACTAAGTATCACCCCCCACACCCCCACCCTCTACACTAAGTATCACACCCCCCACACCCCCACCCTCTACACTAAGTATCCCACCCCCCACACCCCCACCCTCTACACTAAGTATCACACCCCCCACACTCCCACCCTCTACACTAAGTATCACCCCCCACACCCCCACCCTCTACACTAAGTATCACCCCCCACACACACACCCTCTACACTAAGTATCACACCCCCCACACACACACCCTCTACACTAAGTATCCCACACCCCACACCCCCACCCTCTACACTAAGTATCACCCCCCCCACACACACCCTCTACACTAAGTATCCCACCCCCCACACCCCCACCCTCTACACTAAGTATCACACCCCCCACACTCCCACCCTCTACACTAAGTATCACCCCCCACACCCCCACCCTCTACACTAAGTATCAAACCCCACACCCCCCACCCTCTACACTAAGTATCACACCCCCCACACCCCCAACCTGTACACTAAGTATCACCCCCCACACCCCCACCGTCTACACTAAGTATCACCTCCCACACCCCCACCCTCTACACTAAGTATCACCCCCCACACACACACCCTCTACACTAAGTATCACCCCCCACACCCCCACCCTCTACACTAAGTATCACCCCCCACACCCCCACCCTCTACACTAAGTATCACCCCCCACACCCCCACCTTCTACACTAAGTATCACCCCCCACACACACACCCTCTACACTAAGTATCACCCCCCACACCCCCACCCTCTACACTAAGTATCACCCCCCACACCCACACCTTCTACACTAAGTATCACCCCCCACACCCCCACCCTCTACACTAAGTATCACACCCCACACACACACCCTCTACACTAAGTATCACCCCCCACACACACACCCTCTACACTAAGTATCACACCCCCACCCTCTACACTAAGTATCCCACCCCCCACACCCCCACCCTCTACACTAAGTATACCCCCCACACACACACCCTCTACACTAAGTATCACCCCCCACACCCCCACCCTCTACACTAAGTATCCCACACCCCACACCCCCACCCTCTACACTAAGTATCACCCCCCACACACACACCCTCTACACTAAGTATCACCCCCCACACACACACCCTCTACACTAAGTATCACCCCCCACACACACACCCTCTACACTAAGTATCACCCCCAACACCCCCACCCTCTACACTAAGTATCCCACACCCCACACCCCCACCCTCTACACTAAGTATCACCCCCCACACACACACCCTCTACACTAAGTATCACCCCCCACACACACACCCTCTACACTAAGTATCCCACCCCCCACACACACACCCTCTACACTAAGTATCACACCCCACACACCCCCACCCTCTACACTAAGTATCCCACCCCCCACACACACACCCTCTACACTAAGTATCACACCCCCACCCTCTACACTAAGTATCACCCCCCACACCCCCACCCTCTACACTAAGTATCACCCCCCACACCCCCACCCTCTACACTAAGTATCACCCCCCACACCCCCACCCTCTACACTAAGTATCACCCCCCACACCCCCACCCTCTACACTAAGTATCACCCCCCACACCCCCACCCTCTACACTAAGTATCACCCCCCACACCCCCACCCTCTACAATAAGTATCACCCCCCACACCCCCACCCTCTACACTAAGTATCACACCCCCCACACCCCCACCCTCTACACTAAGTATCACCCCCCACACCCCCACCCTCTACACTAAGTATCACCCCCCACACCCCCACCCTCTACACTAAGTATCACACCCCCCACACCCCCACCCTCTACACTAAGTATCACACCCCCCACACCCCCACCCTCTACACTAAGTATCACCCCCCACACACACACCCTCTACACTAAGTATCACACCCCACACACACACCCTCTACACTAAGTATCACCCCCCACACACACCCTCTACACTAAGTATCACACCCCACACACACACCCTCTACACTAAGTATCACCCCCCACACCCCCACCCTCTACACTAAGTATCACACCCAACACCCAACACACACCCCCACCCTCTACTCTAAGTATCACCCCCCCCCCACACACACACACCCCCACCCTCTACACTATGTATCCCGCCCCCCCCACCCACCCACACACACACACAACCTCTACACCAAGTTCAGGTCAATTAAAGACTTCCCACCCAATAGCCACGGTTTGTCTGTCAATGCAGCCAGAGAAGGTTATGGATAGATAGTAAACAGTTTCATATAAACCCTTACCATGCTTCCTGGTTTAAATGGGTTATTATTGTTGTTAGTCAATACAGGAGGTCTATGCCAGGTGGTCTGTCTGAAGTCTATATCTGCTCCATCCTCCCTGCTGTCTCCAGCCCAGCCATCCTTGCCAGACCCCTGGGGTCTCGCTCTCTCTCTCTCTCTCTCTCTCTCTCTCTCTCTCTCTCTCTCTCTCTCTCTCTCTCTCTCTCTCTCTCTCTCTCTCTCTCTCTCTCTCTCTCTCTCTCTCTCTCTCTCTCTCTCTCTCTCTCGCTCTCGCTCTCTCTTTCTCTCTCTCTCTCTCTCTCTCTCTCTCTCTCTCTCTCTCTCTCTCTCTCTCTCTCTCTCTCTCTCTCTCTCTCTCTCTCTCTCTCTCAATTCAATTCAATTTGCTTTATTGGCATGACGTAACAATGTACATATTGCCAAAGCTTACTTTGGATATTTATAATAAAAAATAATAAGAATCAAAATTGTCAATGGGACAACAGTAACAACAATAACCAAGGGTCAAAATAACCATACATTGAACAATAACAATAAGCATACAGTAGAGGACATGTGCAGATTGATTGGTCTGTCAGACACTGTCCCTCATCTTATGGCAGGCAGCAATGTAGTGCGCTGCCAATCCACAGCTCTCTGCATCCTCCCCCAACAGGACGGGTAGCCTACTCTCACCAGAGAGGTCTTTGAAACCTTGAAATGGGGAAATTACACTCTCTAATGGTTTTATATTTTTGACATTTTGTCAGGAAATGCAGCTCCATCTCAGGTTCTGCTGTTGTGCAGTGCTGTTGTGCAGTGCTGTTGTGCAGTGTGGGTGATTGTTTCCTGTGTCAGTGTTTGTGCCACACAGGACTGTTTCAGTTTGTTCACGTTTTTGTATTTGTGTTCATGTTCAGTTTTTCCCTATTAAAACATGGTCACCTACCACGCTGCGTATTGGTCCGATCCTTGCTACACCTCTTCAGAGGAAGAAGAGGAAGACAGCCGTTACACATATTATGTATATATACAGTGTTGTAACGATGTACAAATGGTTAAAGCACACAAGGGAAAATAAATAAGCAAAAATATGGGTTGTATTTACAATGGTGTTTGTTCTTCACTGGTTGCCCTTTTCTTGTGGCAACAGGTCACACATCTTGCTGCTGTGATGGCACACTGTGGAATTTCTCCCAGTAGATATGGGAGTTTATCAAAATTGGGTTTGTTTTCAAAATCTTTGTGGATCTGTGTAATCGGAGGGAAATATGTGTCTCTAATATGGTCATACATTGGGCAGGAGGTTAGGAAGTGCAGCTCAGTTTCCACCTCATTTTGTGGGCAGTGAGCACATAGCCTGTCTTCTCTTGAGAGCCAGGTCTGCCTACGGCGGCCTTTCTCAATAGCAAGGCTATGCTCACTGAGTCTGTACATAGTCAAAGCTTTCCTTAGGTTTGGGTCAGTCACAGTGGTCAGGTATTCTGCCATTGTGTACTCTCTGTTTAGGGCCAAATAGCATTCTAGTTTGCTCTGTTTTTTTGTTAATTCTTTCCAATGTATCAAGTAATTATCTTTTTGTTTTCTCATGATTTGGTTGGGTCTAATTGTGTTGCTGTCCTGGGGCTCTGTGGGGTCTGTTTGTGAACAGAGCCCCAGTACCAGCTTGCTTAGGGGACTCTTCACCAGGTTCATCTCTCTGTAGGTGATGGCTTTGTTATGGAAGGTTTGGGAATCGCTTCCTTTTAGGTGGTTGTAGAATTTAACTTCTGTTCCTCCCAATCCCGGATCCGGGAGCACCCCCCACAGTAAAAAAGCTGACTAGCATAGCCTAGCATAGCGTCACAAGTAAATACTAGCATCTAAATATCATTAAATCACAAGTCCAAGACACCAGATGAAAGATACAGATCTTGTGAATCCAGCCATCATTTCTGCTTTTTAAAATGTTTTACAGGGAAGACACAATATGTAAATCTATTAGCTAACCACGATAGCAAAAGACACAACTTTTTTTTCTCCACCATTTTTTTCCTGCATGGGCAGCTATCACAATTTCGACTAAATAAAGATATATATAGCCACTAACCAAGAAACAACTTCATAAGATGACAGTCTGATAACATATTTATGGTATAGCATATGTTTTTTTAGAAAAATGTGCATATTTCAGGTATAAATCACAGTTCTACATTGCAGCTGCAATCTGAAATAGCGTTGGAAGCAGCCGGAATAATTACAGAGACCGACGTCAATTACCAAAATACTCATCCTAAAACATTTCTGAAAAATACACAGCATACAGCAAATGAAAGACCAACATCTTGTGAATCCAGCCATCATTTCTGATTTTTAAAATGTTTTACAGGGAAGACACAATATGTAAATCTATTAGCTAACCACGTTAGCAAAAGACACCACTTTTTTTACTCCACCAGTTTTTTACTCCATCAGTAGCTATCACTAATTCGACTAAATAAAGATATATATAGCCACTAACCAAGAAACAACTTCATAAGATGACAGTCTGATAACATATTTATGGTATAGCATATGTTTTTTTTGAAAAATGTGCATTTTTCAGGTATAAATCATAGTTTACCATTGCAGCCACTATCACAAAACTCACCAAAGCGACTAGAATAACTACAGAGAGCAACGTGTATTACCTAATTAATCATCATAAAACATTTCTTAAAAATACACAGCGTACAGCAATTGAAATACACAGATCTTGTGAATCCAGACAATATTTCAGATTTTCTAAGTGTTTTACAGCGAAAACACAATATATCGTTATATTAGCATACCACATGAGCTAACATCACCCCAGCATTGATTCAAGGCAAAAAGCGCGATAACGTTATCACCACCAAAATATATACATTTTTTCACTAACCTTCTCAGAATTCTTCAGATGACAGTCCTGTAACATCATATTACACAATGCATATAGAGTTTGTTCGAAAATGTGCGTATTTAGCATCACAAATCGTGGTTATGCAATGTAATCTGTCAAAACATGGCATGCATTCTGGCCGGCGCCATCTTGGAAAGGCACCTAAGTTTACGATTATTTATCGATTAGATTGACTAAAAAAATACAGGTTGGACAGCTAATGAAAGATGCATTAGTTATTAATGCAACCGCTGAGTTAGATTTTTAAAATTAACGTTACTAGACATACAGTGTGCGTTACAGCCAGACTAGTGCCGCAACAATGGCCGACAAATGCGTTTACATTTTTCCACATAAATACGGAATAAAATCATAAATAGCTCTTACTTTTGGACGAGCTTCCATCAGTATCTTGGGCAAGGTGTCCTTTGTCCAAAAGAATCGTTGCTTTGTTGTAAAACGTCCTCTTCAACTTCGGAACTAGCAGCTAACAATAGCTACGTGGCACACACATGTCCAAATCCTCAAACGCAATACTACGAAAATTCCAAAAATAGCAATATACTCGCATAAACTGATATAAATCGGTTTCAAATAACTTCGTTATGATGTTTCTAACACCTATATCGAATTAAATCACAGACAGATATATCTTAGGCCGATAACAAGAGCTTTTCAACATGCCATTCTGATGTCCTCTCTTGCGCCTTGGCGAGCGTCCAAAAGAACGGACATGTCACTCCATTGCCTTTTATAAACTCTGAGAAATACGTAGAGACTCCATTCCACTTCTCATTGGTTACTGACATCCAGGGGAAGGCGGGTGCAGTTCATTTCGATCCATAGGGCACACACAGAGCTTTAAACTGATCTGAGAACAGAGACTATTTTTCTGACCTTCGCATGTCCTGTCATGATTTTCACTGTAGAAAGAGTTCTGGTTCACCCACAGACATAATTCAAACGGTTTTAGAAACTAGAGATTGTTTTCTATCCAATAGTAATAATAATATGCATATTGTACGAGCAAGAATTGAGTATGAGGCAGTTTAATTTGGAGACGATATTTTCCAAAGTGGAAACAGCACCCCCTGTATTGAGAAAATGTTTTAACGGCTCTTTTATGGATTTTGATAATTAGTGGGTATCGGCCTAATTCTGCTCTGCATGTATTTTATTTGGTGTTCTACGTTGTACACAGAGGATATTTTTGCAGAATTCTGCATGCAGTCTCAATTTGGTGTTTGTCCCATTTTGTGAAATCTTGGTTGGTGAGTGGACCCCAGACCCCAGTTCTATGACTTATTCAAGTATTTTTAGCTAGATCCTAATTGCTATGTTGAATTTTATGTTCCTTTTGATGGCATAGAATGCCCTTCTTGCCTTGTCTCTCAGATCGTTCACAGCTTTGTGGAAGTTACCTGTGGCGCTGATGTTTAGGCCAAGGTATATATATTTTTTTGTGTGCTCTATGGCAACGGTGTCTAGATGGAATTTGTATTTGTGGTCCTGGCGACTGGACCTTTTTTGGAACACCATTATTTTGGTCTTACTGAGATTTACTGTCAGGGCCCAGGTCTGGCAGAATCTGTTCAGAAGATCTAGGTGCTGCTGTAGGCCCTCCTTGGTTGGTGACAGAAGCACCAGATCATCAGCAAACAATAGACATTTGACTTCAGATTCTAGTAGGGTGAGGCCGGGTGCTGCAGACTTTTCTAGTGCCCTCGCCAATTCGTTGATATATATGTTGAAGAGGGTGGGGCTTAAGCTGCATCCCTGTCTCACCCCATGGCCCTGTGGGAAGCAATGTGTGTGTTTTTTGCCTATTTTAACCGCACACTTGTTGTTTGTGTACATTGATTTTATAATGTCATATGTTTTACCCCAACACCACTTTCCATCAATTTGTATAGCAGACCCTCATGCCAAATTGAGTCGAAGGCTTTTTTGAAATCAACAAAGCATGAGAATACTTTGCCTTTGTTTTGGTTTGTTTGTTTGTCAATTAGGGTGTGCAGGGTGAATGCGTGGTCTGTCATACAATAATTTGGTAAAAAGCCAATTTGACATTTGCTCAGTACATTTTTTTCACTGAGGAAATGTACGAGTCTGCTGTTAATGATAATGCAAAGGATTTTCCCAAGGTTGCTGTTGACGCATATCCCACGGTAGTTATTGGGGTCAAATTTGTCTCTGCTTTTGTGGATTGGGGTGATCAGTCCTTGGTTCCAAATGTTGGGCAAGATGCCAGAGCTAAGGATGATGTTAAAGAGTTTTAGTATAGCCAATTGGAATTTGTTTTCTGTATATTTGATCATTTCATTGAGGATACCATCAACAACATGCCTTTTTGGGTTGGAGGGTTTTTATTTTGTCTTGTAGCTCATTCAAGGTAATTGGAGAATCCAGTGGGTTCTGGTAGTCTTTAATAGTTTATTCTAAGATTTGTATTTGATCATGTATTTGTTTTTGCTGTTTGTTCTTTGTTATAGAGCCAAAAAGATTGGAGAAGTGGTTTACCCATACATCTCCATTTTGGATAGATAATTATTTTTGTTGTTGTTTATTTACTGTTTTCCATTTTTACCAGAAGTGGTTTGAGTCTGAATTCTTCAGTTACATTGAGCTGATTTCTGACGTGCTGTTCCTTCTTTTTCCATATTGTATTTCTGTATTGTTTTAGTGATTCACCATAGTGAAGGCGTAGACTCAGGTTTTCCGGGTCTCTATGTTTTTGGTTGGACAGGTTTCTCAATTTCTTTCTTAGATTTGTGCGTTCTTCATCAAACCATTTGTCATTGTTGTTCATTTTCTTCGGGTTTTCTTTTTGAGATTTTTAGATTTGATAGAGAAGCAAATATACTGTTAAGATTTTCTACTGCCAAGTTTACACCTTTACTATTACAGTAGAACATTTTGTCCAGGAAGTTGTCTAAAAGGGATTGAATTTGTTGTTGCCTAATTCTTTTTTGGTAGGTTTCCAAACTACATTCCTTCCATCTATAGCATTTCTTAATAATACTCAGTTCCTTTGGCTTTGATGCTTCATGATTGAGTATTGCTCTGTTCAAGTATGACTGTGATTTTGCTGTGGTCTGACAGGGGTGTCAGTGGGCTGACTGTGAACGCTCTGAGAGACTCTGGGTTGAGGTCAGTGATAAAGTAGTCTACAGTACTACTGCCAAGAGATGAGCTATAGGTGTACCTACCATAGAAGTCCCCTCAAAGCCTAGCATTGACTATGTACATACCCAGCGTGCGACAGAGCTGCAGGAGTTGTGACCCGTTTTTGTTGGTTATGTTGTCATAGTGTTGCCTAAGGGGGCATATGGAGGAGGGAATGCTGTCACCTCCAGGCAGGTGTTTGTCCCCCTGTGTGCTGAGGGTGTCAGGTTTTTGTCCGGTTCTGGCATTTAGGTCGCCACAGACTAGTACATGTCCCTGGGCCTGGAAATGATTGATTTCCCCCTCCAGGATGGAGAAGCTGTCTTCATTAAATTATGGGTATTCTAGTGGGGGGATATAGGTAGCACACAGGAGGACATTTTTCTCTGTTAAGATCATTTCCTTTTGAATTTCTAGCCAAATGTAAAATGTTCCTGTTTTGATTAATTTAATGGAGTGAGTTAGGTCTGCTCTATACCAAATTAGCATACCCCCTGTGTCCCTTCCCTGTTTCACACCTGGTAGTTTGGTGGATGGGACTACTAGCTTTCTGTAACTTAGAGGGCAACCAGTGGGTCCGTCTCCTCTATACCAGGTTTCTTGTAAGATGACAATGTCTGTATTTCCGATATCTTTGATGAAGTCCAGGTTCCTGCTCTTTAGGCCAATGTCAGATGACTTCAGGCCTTGGATATTTCAGGATGAGATGGTGAAGGCTTTGTGTTCCATAAAGTGTCCAATGTTGTTGATAGTGTGGTTTGGCCTCAGGCCAGTAAGTGTGAGCAGAGCCTGTTGAGCATCTGGTACACGCCATTGGCTTGGGCTAGTGTAAGAGTGGGGGTTGGGCCTGTTTTCCTTCTCACGGCCTGGGCGTATGTGTGACTTCCATGTTAAGACCCTCTTTGCGGGGGTGGGGTGCATGGGGTGGGCAGGAGGGGCATAGGTCTGATCTGAGGGGGCCTAAATTGTGTGTTGGCATGGTTGACTTGGGGGGGTGTTGATTGATTGGGGTGGGGGTGTGTATGTGGCTGGTGGTGTTGTGGTCTGGATGTAGGTCCTCTCGGCATGGGTCCTCTATGTGTAGGTCCAGGGGGGGGGGGGGGGATCCCGGAGGTCTGGGAGAGTGTCTCGCTGGTCTGGGAGAGTGTCCCGCAGGTCTGGGAGAGTGTCTCGCTGGTCTGGGAGAGTGTCTCGCTGGTCTGGGAGAGTGTCCCGCAGGTCTGGGAGAGTGTCTCGCTGGTCTGGGAGAGTGTCTCGCTGGTCTGGGAGGGGTGTCTATTGATCTGTTGCTCCTGTGTGAAGTGTTGGGGCTGCGTTTGAGAGCAAAGTCCTTTAGAGTCCAGGCGAAGGTGGGCACTGCTGCCTTGTATAGGTAGACCTGGTCATAGAGGCTGTTCAAGTCCAGGGTGGAGTGGTGGGCCAGGAAAACATTTGGTTTTGAGGCACAGTCATGGGAAATACTTGCGTTTACCTGCTGTATGGTGGCAGGGTGGAAGTCTTTTTGTGGTAGCAGGGTGGAGATAACCACTTGTGCATTGGGGAAAGTAGAATAAGGTTTTTCAATCACTCCCTTCAGTGCTGTGGCAACCCTTTCCTGCTGTGTTCTCAGGTCGTTTGTGCCTGTGTGTATTATTATGTGGCTAGGTGAACCTATTTGGTCATCAGACAGAAGGTCTAGGGCGCGCTGGGTGTTTGGACACCAGAGTTTAGACACACTGTGTTTGGGAAAAAGTAGTTTTCCTTGTATATATTTCCCATTTGAGTCCATAAGGAGAACAATCTGTGTCTTGTGTATGTCCTCAGTGGGTGTGTGGGGGTTGTCAGGAGGGCTCTCAGGGTGGCTGACAGGGGGCTCAGAGGGGTGAGATCCCCTGGGCTTGGAGTTCTTCATTTTTGTCTGTTCTGCTGTGATGTTGACACTTTGGTCAGGGTCTGGGGTGGACTGTTCTGCTGTGATCTTGACACTTTGGTCAGGGTCTGGGGTGGACTGTTCTGCTGTGATGTTGACACTTTGGTCAGGGTCTGGGGTGGACTGTTCTGCTGTGATCTTGACACTTTGGTCAGGGTCTGGGGTGGACTGTTCTGCTGTGATGTTGACACTTTGGTCAGGGTCTGGGGTGGACTGTTCTGCTGTGGTGTCGAGACTTTGGTCAGGGTCTGGGGTGGACTGTTCTGCTGTGGTGTTGACACTTTGGTCAGGGTCTGGGGTGGACTGTTCTGCTGTGGTGTCGAGACTTTTGTCGGAGCTGAGGTGGGCTGTTCTGCTGGTTTCTCTGCGGGGGTGGCCACCTCTCTAGTGGGTTGTTCTCTGACACACACCATCCCTCTCACCCTCTATTCCAGCCGTCTGATCCTCTCCTCTAATGCTCTTTTCTTCCACTGCTCTTGCTTTTTATATTGTTGAAGTTGTCTCACCACAGTCCAGAGTGCAGATATGTCTCTCTCCACCTCCAGCTCTCTTGGTCTGGATAAGAGTGTGTTGTTGTGCTGGACTGTTGTCTGGGTCTGTGCTGACTGGAGTGTAATCACCTGCTGTTCCAGCTCCACCTGCCTTACCTCCAGCTGGGTAAATGTATCCTTCATTTCAATGAGGGACTAGGACTCTGTGCTGGGAGGTTGACTTTCCGCTTGGGGTTGCTCGTCTGTGGGGTTATATAATGAAGAGGTCTGGTTTGACCTGCTCGGGGTGGGGGTATCTTTCTCAAGGGAGAGCTTCTCCTGCTGGGCTAATTCTTTGATTAGGTGAAATTTCAGCTGAAACTGTTTGGGTTGCCCTGTACCATTACTGTTCCCGACTTATAGAGATTCATATTAGCTGACTCAGAGTCCTCGTTGTCTAGTATCCTGAGTTTCCACACCTTGTTAACACCACCTCTATTAACAGAGGGGTATTGTGCTAAGATAGCACTGTGCCATGCCAGGGGATGGTTTGTGTGGAAGATGAGGTTGCTGATGTTCCCATATTTATAATAGTCAGCTAAAAGTGTCTCTTAATCTTCCATTAGGAGCTTCATTCTTTACATACACCGGGTACTGTATTTTAATTACCTCTGAACAGTGGGAGGCAGCTTCTAAGGCCTCTCCATTTGGTTGGAGTAGCCTGTTCGACTTTCCTGCCATTGTTGGGCTAAAGGGCTTTGACAACTCTCACTTGTCACGTCAGTGCTAATTGAAGTTGTATCAAGCTTGGCAGCCTTAATTTAACATAGGTAGCATCCTGTATATGTCCCTGACAAAAAATCCAAGTTTATCTAACTCTAAATCTATTTTTTTTAAGAACATGCTGAAAAATGAAGGAGCTCATCTGATCATGACCTGACATCATCTCTCTCTCTCTCTCTCTCTCTCTCTCTCTCTCTCTCTCTCTCTCTCTCTCTCTCTCTCTGTGTGTATCTCCCACCTCACTACATGTCTGACGTAATAGGCCATAATGAGGAGAGCAGGATACCTGAGCTTCAGCCTCTCTGACACTTCAGCTAGCTGGGGCTAAAGGTTAACATGCTAACTCATCCTCTCTCGTCCTGCATTGAGACAGAACAGGCCTAATATGGGTGGTTGTATAGACTCACATCACATGGCTCATGTCTGAACTTTCACTATCAGAGACATCAGACACAAACATTTCCATGAATTAGTTTCAAGCACCAATTATCCAGAAACATGTGTCTCTTCATCTCTGATTACACTGATTTGGTGCAGCTGTACTTAATATTCTTCCTTTACTGTTGTCTTATGGGAATAAGAATTGACTGAAAACTTTCCCTCCAGTTTACTTTTCTCTCTCTGATGTGTGGAGGACAGGAGCAGAGCAAGGCTGGCAGGATAATCAGGGACAAACACTCAGTAAGATGTTACTCTGTCATCGGTCGTCTCCTTCTGTCTCCGTCTGTCTCCGTCTGTCTCCTCTGTCTACTGGCTCCTCTGTCTCTTCTGTCTCCTTCTGTCTCCTAACTGTCTCTGTCTCTTCTGTCTCCTTCTGTCTCCTAACTGTCTCTGTCTCTTCTGGCTCCTCTGTCTTTTCTGTCTTTTCTGTCTCCTCTGTCGCTTGTCTCCTAACTGTCTCCTTTCTCCTCTGTCTCCTCTGTCTCCTCTTGTCTCTTCTATCTCCTCCTGTCTCCTCTTGTCTCTTCTATCTCCTCCTGTCTCCTCTGTGTATCTCTGTATATATGACTGTATATAATGTCACCCAGCTCTTTGTGTGTGTTTCCCAGACCGTCTACAGAATCCTACGGCATCCTTTGTTGCCACTAATGGCGGCTCGGCGCTTCACTCTCCTAATTGTTGGCTTTAATTGCAATAATTATTTACAAGCCTAATTAAAGCAGTAAGAGTGCCAGTTGAAGGCATCATGCTGGCTGGGGTTGGTTGTGTATGTCAGGAGGAAGACAGTGTGGTGGTGTGGTGGTGTAGGAGGAGGATGGTGTGGTGGTGTAGGAGGAGGATGGTGGGGTGGTGT
This sequence comes from Salvelinus alpinus, assembly GCF_045679555.1. Classification (NCBI taxonomy): domain Eukaryota; kingdom Metazoa; phylum Chordata; class Actinopteri; order Salmoniformes; family Salmonidae; genus Salvelinus; species Salvelinus alpinus. The sequence continues at coordinate 28,154,889 of NC_092113.1, forward strand.
AAGAGGAGGATGGTGGGGTGGTGTAGGAGGAGGATGGTGTGGTGGTGTGGTGGTGTAGGAGGAGGATGGTGTGGTGGTGTAGGAGGAGGATGGTGTGGTGGTGTGGTGGTGTAGGAGGAGGATGGTGTGATGGTGTAGGAGGAGGATGGTGTGGTGGTGTGGTGGTGTAGGAGGAGGATGGTGTGGTGATGTAGGAGGAAGACAGTGTGGTGGTGTAGGAGGAGGATGGTGTGGTGGTGTGGTGATGTAGGAGGAGGATGGTGTGGTGGTGTAGGAGGAGGATGGTGTGGTGGTGTAGGAGGAGGATGGTGTGGTGATGTAGGAGGAGGATGGTGTGGTGATGTAGGAGGAGGATGGTGTGGTGGTGTAGGAGGAGGATGGTGTGGTGGTGTAGGAGGAGGATGGTGTGGTGATGTAGGAGGAGGATGGTGTGGTGGTGTAGGAGGAGGATGGTGTGGTGATGTAGGAGGAGGATGGTGTGGTGATGTAGGAGGAAGACAGTGTGGTGGTGTAGGAGGAAGACAGTGTGGTGGTGTAGGAGGAGGATGGTGTGGTGATGTAGGAGGAGGATGGTGTGGTGGTGTAGGAGGAGGATGGTGTGGTGGTGTAGGAGGAGGATGGTGTGATGGTGTAGGAGGAGGATGGTGTGGTGGTGTGGTGGTGTAGGAGGAAGATGGTGTGGTGGTGTAGGAGGAGGATGGTGTGGTGATGTAGGAGGAGGATGGTGTGATGGTGTAGGAGGAGGATGGTGTGGTGGTGTAGGAGGAGGATGGTGTGATGGTGTGATGGTGTAGGAGGAGGATGGTGTGGTGATGTAGGAGGAGGATGGTGTGGTGGTGTAGGAGGAGGATGGTGTGGTGGTGTAGGAGGAGGATGGTGTGATGGTGTAGGAGGAGGATGGTGTGGTGGTGTGGTGGTGTAGGAGGAAGATGGTGTGGTGGTGTAGGAGGAGGATGGTGTGGTGATGTAGGAGGAGGATGGTGTGATGGTGTAGGAGGAGGATGGTGTGGTGGTGTAGGAGGAGGATGGTGTGGTGGTGTAGGAGGAGGATGGTGTGGTGGTGTGGTGGTGTAGGAGGAGGATGGTGTGGTGGTGTAGGAGGAGGATGGTGTGGTGATGTAGGAGGAGGATGGTGTGGTGATGTAGTAGGAAGACAGTGTGGTGATGTAGGAGGAAGACAGTGTGGTGGTGTAGGAGGAGGATGGTGTGGTGGTGTAGGAGGAGGATGGTGTGGTGATGTAGGAGGAGGATGGTGTGGTGGTGTAGGAGGAGGATGGTGTGGTGGTGTGGTGGTGTAGGAGGAGGATGGTGTGGTGATGTAGGAGGAAGACAGTGTGGTGGTGTAGGAGGAAGACAGTGTGGTGGTGTAGGAGGAGGATGGTGTGGTGATGTAGGAGGAGGATGGTGTGGTGGTGTAGGAGGAGGATGGTGTGGTGATGTAGGAGGAGGATGGTGTGGTGGTGTAGGAGGAGGATGGTGTGGTGATGTAGGAGGAGGATGGTGTGGTGATGTAGGAGGAAGACAGTGTGGTGGTGTAGGAGGAAGACAGTGTGGTGGTGTAGGAGGAGGATGGTGTGGTGGTGTAGGAGGAGGATGGTGTGATGGTGTAGGAGGAGGATGGTGTGGTGGTGTGGTGGTGTAGGAGGAGGATGGTGTGGTGGTGTAGGAGGAGGATGGTGTGGTGATGTAGGAGGAGGATGGTGTGATGGTGTAGGAGGAGGATGGTGTGGTGGTGTGGTGGTGTAGGAGGAGGATGGTGTGGTGGTGTAGGAGGAGGATGGTGTGGTGATGTAGGAGGAGGATGGTGTGATGGTGTAGGAGGAGGATGGTGTGGTGGTGTAGGAGGAGGATGGTGTGGTGGTGTAGGAGGAGGATGGTGTGGTGGTGTGGTGGTGTAGGAGGAGGATGGTGTGGTGGTGTAGGAGGAGGATGGTGTGGTGATGTAGGAGGAGGATGGTGTGGTGATGTAGGAGGAAGACAGTGTGGTGATGTAGGAGGAAGACAGTGTGGTGGTGTAGGAGGAGGATGGTGTGGTGGTGTAGGAGGAGGATGGTGTGGTGATGTAGGAGGAGGATGGTGTGGTGATGTAGGAGGAAGACAGTGTGGTGGTGTAGGAGGAAGACAGTGTGGTGGTGTAGGAGGAGGATGGTGTGGTGATGTAGGAGGAGGATGGTGTGGTGGTGTAGGAGGAGGATGGTGTGGTGGTGTAGGAGGAGGATGGTGTGGTGGTGTAGGAGGAGGATGGTGTGATGGTGTAGGAGGAGGATGGTGTGGTGGTGTAGGAGGAGGATGGTGTGGTGGTGTAGGAGGAGGATGGTGTGGTGGTGTAGGAGGAGGATGGTGTGATGGTGTAGGAGGAGGATGGTGTGGTGGTGTAGGAGGAGGATGGTGTGGTGGTGTAGGAGGAGGATGGTGTGGTGGTGTAGGAGGAGGATGGTGTGGTGGTGTAGGAGGAGGATGGTGTGATGGTGTAGGAAGAGGATGGTGTGGTGGTGTGGTGGTGTAGGAGGAGGATGGTGTGATGGTGTAGGAGGAGGATGGTGTGGTGGTGTAGGAGGAGGATGGTGTGCTGCTATCATTATTGTTTGTCATCTAATTGAAGGTGGTGGTCTCTCTCTCTCTCTCTCTCTCTCTCTCTCTCTCTCTCTCTCTCTCTCTCTCTCTCGCCCTCTCCAGTCCAACTCCCCAGCCTGCCTCTCTCACCCTCTCTGTCTGACTACAGTGACAGTCTACAATGCATAATGACTCTCTCCTCCTCTGCTGCCAGTGAAGAGAAGACAATAACAAAAACAACTTCAGTGCTCTTGAAATATCTCCCAGCGGTGTCTTAGTCCTGAGGTGCTATGGGGAATGCTAGGAGTGCCAGGGGAGGGAGAGAGGTAGAAGGACAATAGTTAGTTAGAGAGGCATGGCTACAGAGCACAGCTACACATCAGGGCCCAAACCGACTAGTCTTTATATGTCTCCAATACGGCGCTGATGTTGTTTGTGAGAAGAGAACCACCCTGTTTTTGTTTATTTGGAGAAGGGAGGCGGATGGGCTTGTCTCGCTCCTTTTTAAAGTATAAAAGCCCACTGGTGGCTGTAGATCACCACTAGCTGTCTGAGTACAGGGCACTAAATTAACTTCCCTGTGAGGGGTCTACTCTGTGTCTGTGTGTGTGTGTGTGTGTGTGTGTGTGTGTGTGTGTGTGTGTGTGTGTGTGTGTGTGTGTGTGTGTGTGTGTGTGTGTGTGTGTGCGTGTGCGTGTGCGTGTGTGTGTGTGTGCGTGTGTGTGCGTGTGTGTGCGTGTGCGTCTATTAGGGGTGTGTGCATGCACTGACAGGCGTTGGGTTCATCGGGTCTGGTTTGGCATGCTGGTGGGAGGTCTGGTATGCTTCTGCCTGTCCGGTGCACTGCTTGCCTGTGACCGCGGCCTGCCTGGCGCAGGAGGACAAGCTGCCAGCCAGACCTGCATCATATGCTGTGTGTCTGGGCTCCAAATGGTTGTGTTGCTCTGGTAAAAACTTAGTGCTGTGAGAGCTGATTGTTTTCCTGCTGAACACAGCGGTGATAGCAGATCTAACCTTATACTGAACCAGATCTGATTCTCCTTTATGCCCAGGAAGCAGCCATTGAACTTGCCATTCACCAGCTTTTCAGAAGAGGTGGATTTGGCACATGCGCACTTGCTCAAAAACAATTATTTATTTCCAGACAACAATTTATTTTGGTTGCATGTAACTTTTTATTTAGAACTTTTCAGGGAGTACTTATTGGCCAGAACAGCAGTAATGACGATAGCTGCTCAGCAAATCTCCATCCTTTGGTAAGTATCGACTTTTTTACTTTATTAAGCTTGAAAAGCTGGTGAATTGCAAGTTGAATGGCTGCTTCCTGAGCTCAAAGGAGAATCGCCATATTCTGTATCTCCTGTAATCCCGATCTGGTTCAACCTTATACTTCCCACAATATAGCAGCGGATAGAAGCAAGGAACAACAGCCCAGTCCCACTCGATTCTCTGTCTCTCCGTCTGTCTGTCTCCCTTTCATCTCTTTCTCCTCTCTCCCTCTTTACCCATCTCATCTCCCCCTCTCCCTTTCTTTCTCCATGTCTTCCTTCCCCTCTCTCCCTCTTTCTCCATCTCATCTCCCCCTCTCCCTCTCTTTCTCCATCTCTTCCTTCCCCTCTCTCCCTCCCTCCACCTTGACAGAGCTGTCAGCCGTTGCTGTAGTGGTGGATGTAGAGAGTCAATATGTTCTGTCCTGTTCATTGTTGAGTGAGTCCATTCAGTCTGAAGCCTCCTCTCTCTTCTCTCCAAGCAGAGGAAATGCAGATTGCTTCTCATGGTGATTTGTTCCTATAGAGGCCTATTGATATGCTAATGCTGTGTTTGTGTAGAGAGTAGAGAGCTGGAGAGTGGATACAGGCAATAATATCCCTCCACTCTGTCTGACAGCAGTATCTCCACGAGACCCCCTGGTCGGCACGGAGACATGAGACGTTATTGACTGGCAGGCGGTTTTCAGAGGATGGAAGTCAGTCAGTGTGTGTCTGTGTGTGTCTGTCTCTCTGAAGAAAATGAGAGGAGGGAGCCGTAATAACCTACAGACCTGGCTGAGGGAGTCTGTGTGAGTGTGTGTGTTTGTGTGTGTGTGTGTGTGTGTGTGTACATGTTTTCCTACTTATCAGGACCACAATATCCTGACAAGTCACCAGAATGTCCTGACAAGTCACCAGAATGTCCTGACAAGTCACCAGAATGTCTGACAAGTCACCACAATGTCCTGACAAGTCACCACAATGTCCTGACAAGTCACCACAATGTCCTGACAAGTCACCAGAATATCCTGACAAGTCACCACAATGTCCTGACAAGTCACCACAATGTCCTGACAAGTCACCAGAATGTCCTGACAAGTCACCAGAATGTCCTGACAAGTCACCACAATGTCCTGACAAGTCACCACAATGTCCTGACAATACAAGCCATACAAGTGGTTGTAGGAACAATACCCAGTATTGTAACAATGCATCCATCAGTAGTATTGGTCAGACAGGATCAGGTGAGGGAGGAAGAATCATCATCTCTGTGATGTCCTGCTGAATGCACAGGTGGCAAATCTGCTGTGTTAATGTTGTGTGCATTTTAGCTAGCTCCCAGTCCCAACACATTGAGGGAGGAAGGGAAGGAGTGGGACGAGAGAGAAAGAGAGAGACAGGAAAAGAGGGAGGGAGAGAGACAGACAGACAGATTGTGGTGTGATCTCAGTGTAATGTCTCTGCCACCTGAGCCTGGTTGGTTTTCAATCCTCTTCTCCTTTAACACCCCTCCCTCTCTTCATCCCCTCCTGCGGCTCCCCATACCACAGCCCCACACACGCCCCTGCCCTCCACGCGCACACACACACATATACACACACAACCTCAACCCAAAGCCTCATAGCCCACCTAGCCACCGGAGCAGTGGGGTGCAGTCCAACCCACCATCTGTATGTAAGCCACGCACTGAGGGACAGACAAAGAACACACACATACACACACATACACACACATACACACGCATACACACACACATACACACACACATACACACACATACACATACACACGTATACACACATATACACACACATACACATACACACACATACACACACACACATACATACACATACACACGTATACACACATATACACACATACACACACATACACACAAAGACTGTCATATATCTGTAATAACACACACACTTCTCTCCACATGCTGCTTTATTAACTCTTCACATGCTGCTTTATTAACACTTCACATGCTGCTTTATTAACTCTTCACATCCTACTTTATTAACTCTTCACATGCTGCTTTATTAACTCTTCACATGCTACTTTATTAACTCTTCACATGCTGCTTTATTAACCCTTCACATGCTGCTTTATTAACCCTTCACATGCTACTTTATTAACTTTTTGCATGCTGCTTTATTAACTCTTCACATGCTGCTTTATTAAATCTTCACATGCTGCTTTATTAACTCTCCACATGCTGCTTTATTAAATCTTCACATGCTGCTTTATTAACTCTCCACATGCTGCTTTATTAACTCTCCACATGCTGCTTTATTAACTCTCCACATGCTGCTTTATTAACTCTTCACATGCTGCTTTATTAACTCTCCACATGCTGCTTTATTAACTTTTCGCATGCTGCTTTATTAACTCTTCACATGCTGCTTTATTAAATCTTCACATGCTGCTTTATTAACTCTCCACATGCTGCTTTATTAAATCTTCACATGCTGCTTTATTAACTCTCCACATGCTGCTTTATTAACTCTCCACATGCTGCTTTATTAACTCTCCACATGCTGCTTTATTAACTCTTCACATGCTGCTTTATTAACTCTCCACATGCTGCTTTATTAACTCTCCACATACTGCTTTATTAACTCTCCACTGGCTGCTTTATTAACTCTCCACATGCTGCTTTATTAACTCTTCACATGCTGCTTTATTAACTCTTCACATGCTGCTTTATTAACTCTCCACATGCTGCTTTATTAACTCTCCACATGCTGCTTTTATGCTGATTTATTAACTCTTCACATGCTGACTGGTGCATGGCACTCATTGCTGGCGACAGACAGACAGACAGACAGACAGACAGACAGACAGACAGACAGACAGACAGACAGACAGACAGACAGACAGACAGGCAGGCAGGCAGACAGGCAGACAGACAGACAGACAGATATGTATCTTCATTCCCGTCCCACCAGTTAAGATCTATCATTCTCTCCCTATCTCCATATAGTAGAAGGATCTGTCTTCCACTCCATGGCGGGATACATCAATAGAGCCTCTGTTGCAGATTCAGTGTTATCAGGACAATGCAGGATTCTCCAGTCTGGTTCTCTAACTGCTTTAACATTTAGACAAGTAGAGAGGGACTCCTTGTTCCAGCCCCATCATTCATAACCACTCTGAATGACCAGAACTGACTATGGCATGCACATACAACAGTGTGGTCTGGGGCCAGCTCTGCCTCTCTCTGACTGTGTGACACATAACTAAGCATTTCACTGTTAGTCTACACCTGTTGTTTATGAAGCATGTGACAAATAACATATGATTTGGTTTGATTTGCTGGATGGAGAGGTAGTGTAGTGAATGACTGGTTGGCGGACTAGGAGGAGGGGTGCCAGGTGCAATCAGCCGCAGTGTGATGGCAGCCACCATCCTCCCATTACATCACACTACCCATAGTGCTGCGCTGCCGGAGTCTCTGTGTGCTGCGATGACAAGAGAGGGGACAGAAGGGATGCTGTGAGGCACAGTGAGGAGACACACACACACACCCTGCTCTGGTGCACACCTCCTAAATGTCAGCATTGCTCTATAATCAGAGGCGGAGGCCAGAGGGGGCTGGGTGCTCAGTGTAGCCGAGCGGAGCGGCATGTACTCTGTCATTTCTTTATCTTACTGTAGCCTCCTGAATGAATTACAGAACAAAGAGAGAGAGGCGAGTTTGTCCTCAGTTCCGGTGATGACATGGAGGGACCATCCTGCTCTGCTCTCTGCTCTCTAGCCTTCTATCTGATATATGCCTGCCTGCCTGCCTGCCTGCCTGCCTGCCTTACTGGAATTCCTCTCTTTTTTCTACTTCTCTCAGTATTCTACTTCCTCAAAGTAACTGTTCGGCAAATACATTCTCTCCCGCACTCATCCTATACTGTAGCTAGCTTTGAGATGGCAGAACAGCCAGTGTAGGTATGTAAGTAGTGGGTATCTCTCCCACCTTTACTTTATGTGTCTCTGTGGAGCTTCATGAAGCTATGGTAGATGTTGGAGGATCTCACTCACTCACTGATACTGGGTTACTATTCACCTGCAAGTACTGTACCACCCACTTCTACAGAACCGTACATGGTCTTACTGCTGGTTCAGCTTGCATTATTCAGAGAAACCCATTCATGCATGAGTAAAGGAATGTGTGTTTTTACCTCAGCGTTTCTGTAAGCTTATTAAGGACTCAGTCTAGCGTTAGGATGAGACAGGACAGGTATCGAGAGAGAGAGAGAGAGAGAGAGAGAGAGAGAGAGAGAGAGAGAGAGAGAGAGAGAGAGAGAGAGAGAGAGAGAGAGAGAGACAGAGGTAGAGAGAGAGAGGGAGAGAGAGAGAGAGAGAGAGAGAGAGAGATAGAGAGAGAGAGACAGAGGTAGAGAGAGAGTGAGAGAGATATAGAGAGTGAGAGAGATAGAGAGTGAGAGGTAGAGAGAGAGAGAGAGAGACAGAGGTAGAGAGAGAGTGAGAGAGATAGAGAGAGAGAGAGAGAGACAGAGGTAGAGAGAGAGTGAGAGAGAGAGAGAGAGAGAGAGAGAGAGAGAGAGAGAGAGAGAGAGAGAGAGAGAGAGAGAGAGAGAGAGAGAGAGAGAGAGAGAGACAGAGGTAGAGAGAGAGTGAGAGAGATAGAGAGAGAGAGAGAGAGAGAGAGAGAGAGAGAGAGAGAGAGAGAGAGAGAGAGAGACCACTGTAAATACAACCCATATTTATGTTTATTTATTTTAACTTGTGTGCTTTAACCATTTGTACATTGTTACAACACTGCATATATATAATATGACATTTGTAATGTCTTTATTGTTTTGAAACTTCTGTATGTGTAATGTTTACTGTTCATTTTTATTGTTTATTTGACTTTTGTATATTACCTACCTCACTTGCTTTGGCAATGTTAACACATGTTTCCCATGCCAATAAAGCCCCTTGAATTGAATTGAAATTGAATTGAGAGAGAGAGAGAGAGAGCGAGAGCGAGAGCGAGAGCGAGAGAGAGAGAGAGAGAGAGAGGACAAGATGTGCAGTTGTACACACAAAACAATCTATTCATGTTTTAGTGAGTATACATGCCTGTTTTTCTCTGCTCCATCTCCATGGGGTTGTCTGTTTGTAGTAGCAGAGGTTGTCAGAGAGGTAATTGAGTATTTGTGTGTGTGTGTGTGTGTGTGTGTGTGTGTGTGTGTGTGTGTGTGTGTGTGTGTGTGTGTGTGTGTGTGTGTGTGTGTGTGTGTGTGTGTGTGTGTGTGTGTGTGTGTGTGTGTGTGTGTGTGTGTGTGTGTGTGTGTGTGTGTGTGAGCTGCGAGGTGGTCAACCTGCTGGTGTGTCCAGCAATTCATGATTCATGTGTAATAATCCAAATCTCCCATGTGAGGGCTTTCAGAAGTGAAACCTGTGGAGAAACCATTTCATTTACACTGGCTGCTTCTCCAAACACCAATTAAAGACAAACATCAGTCAGATGCAGCTGCAGCACATGTGGAGTGGAGGGACTAGTCTGTTGTTTTCAAACAGTATTCTGATACATACACATGCACACTGACACACACACGCTGCAGCACATGTGGAGTGGAGGGACTAGTCTGTTGTGTGTGTCTGTGGGCCTCCCTACACAGCGGTCTTCACCATGCTCTCTTACACATATGGAGCTTCCCTCTCCCCCTACCCCTCCTCTACCTCTTCCCCTACCTCTCCTCTACCTCTCCCCCTACCCCTCCCTCTACCTCTCCCTCTACCTCTCCCCCTACCTCTCCCCCTACCCCTCCTCTACCTCTCCTCTACCTCTCCTCTACCTTTACCCCTACCCCTCCTCTACCTTTCCCCCTACCTCTCCCCCTACCTCTCCTCTACCTCTCCCCCTACCCCTCCTCTACCTTTCCCCCTACCTCTCCTCTACCTCTTCCCCTACCTCTCCTCTACCTTTCCCCCCACCCTCCCCTACCTCTCCCTCTATCCTCCCCTACTTCTCCCCACCCTCCCCTCCCCTACCTCTAACCTCCCCTACTCCCCCCCACCCTCCCCTCCCTCTCCCCCTAACCTCCCCTACTCCCCCACCCTCCCCTCCCTCTAACCTCCCCTAATCCCTCCCAGCCTCCTCTCCCTCTAACCTTCCCTACTCCCCCCTCCCCTCCCCTACCTCTCTCCATCTCCCCCAGCTATACATAATTGATACACTCCTAGCTCGATCGACTGGATGTATTTTTCATCCTCTTTCTCTGGTTGATTCCCTCTCTCCATTATTCCTAATCTACCTTGTTGCTCCCTTACCCCATCCCCCCTCCCTCCCACACACACACACTCCTCCCTAGCTTTGTAGAGCACCATTGGGCACTCCTATAGCCTATAGTCTATTGCCTTGTGTGTCTGTCCAGACTACTTGTATCCACACCAAGGCAGTAGTACAGCTACTGGGTACAAGCAGTCACTTCAATTACCTCACCTCTCATACCCCCAACACCCCCCCCCCCCCCCCCACCCGCTGCTCCAGTTTGTCATTAATCTATGCAGTTGGCAATCGGTTCAGGGAACACATGTTGAAATCTAATGCCACGTGTGTGAGTGAGTTTGTGTTTCTTCGTGCGTGTGTGTGTGTGTGTGTGTGTATGCGCGTCTCTGTGTGTGTAACCTCAGCCTGAGCCTTCTAACGAGTGGTTGTTAATTTGCCTTGGTTATGTAAACTTAGAATTCTCATTATTCAGACCGACTGAGTTCAGACTGCGGTCATCAAATGCCACACATTGGGTTTCTCCTCTTTCCTCCCCTCCCCTCCCCTCCCCTCCCCTACCCTCCTGTTCTGTCAGTGTGTCTGTCTGTTGGCTCTTTCTGATGCCAGAGACCACTCCTTCAGCTTCACAGTGTGAGGAAAGGAAAGGGATGCATGGGGCTTTGGCACTGACTGTCTGGAGTAAGAGGTGGCAGAGTGGCATGCTGACTGACTCCTCAGAAGGGGCAGCGGGTAGTTGGAGCTCATTGGCTCTGCTTGGACGGGCAGCAGCAGTGGTGGCGCTGTGCCTTCTGTAGCACAATCTCCTTTTCTCTCCTCCACTTTATTTTCTTCTCACTGAACTGCCAGAGGAGAGGAGAGGAGAGATGAGAGGAGAGGAGAGAAGGGGGGAGAAGAGATGAGGGAAGAGAGGAGGAGAGGAGGTGAGAAAGAAGCAGAGAAGAGGGGGGGAGAGGCAAGGAGAGGAGGAGAGATGGAGGAGGGGAGAGAAGGAGAGATGGAGGAGAGGAGAGGAGGCGAGGGGAGGGAGGAGGAGTGGAAAGGATAGTGGAGAAGAGGAGAGAAGAGGGGAGATGAGAGGATGTGGGAGAAGAGAGGAGGAGAGGAAAGGAGAGGGGAGAAGAGAGGAGGGGAGAGAGAAGGAGAGGAGGTGTGTATACCCTGTCATCTACTCTCTCAGAATAGCTTTCCAGCTCAGCTCTATGTGGGCTACATGCTCTATCTGTAAAGCTCTCCAGCTATAGATAATTTCTGCACAGCAGACGTCCTATTGTCAGAGAGGGTGGTGACCTTGAAGCTGCGAGAGTGGTCAGTCTGGTGAATGTCAGAAGGGAGAGTGGATTTGTGTGTATGTGTGTGTCAGTGGCTGTGTGTGTGTGTGAGCGGGGTGTAGTAGTAGTTGTGGCCCGTGGCTTTGTGGAGTGTTTCAGTTGGCTTAGCATGCCAGGTTACAGAGGTGCTGGAGGGGGTTAGTGGATGGGGAGTTGGGATATCCAGGGGGTCCGTCACCCACTCACACTTATCACTAGTGGATAATTGTCCCTTGTAGCATTATTCATTCCCTCCCTACCCAGTTCTCTCCCCTCCTCTCTCCCCTCTCTCTCCCCCCTCTATCTATCTATCTATCTATCTATCTATCTATCTATCTATCTATCTATCTATCTATCTATCTATCTATCTATCTATCTATCGCTCTCTCGCTCTCTCGCTCTCTCGCTCGCTCTCTCTCTCTCTCTCTCTCTCTCTCTCTCTCTCTCTCTCTCTCTCTCTCTCTCTCTCTCTCTCTCTCTCTCTCTCTCTCTCTCTCTCTCTCTCTTATCTCTCTCTCTCTTTCTCTCTCTTTCTCTCTCTCTCTCCCCTCTCTCTCTCTCCCTCTCTCTCTCCCATCCCTCCCCTCCATCTCTCTCTCTCAGTGGGGAATCGTGTGTGTGGATGATCGATGTTTCTCATTCCAGTGACGTGGTGGGCTGGCTGCTCTCATAAAAAATGGATGGGGGTTGGGAGGTGTAAGGGAGAGGGGTGTAGGGGTGTAGGTGGCAGGCTGTCCCAGAGGTGCCAGCTGTGGTAGGTGGGGGGGCTGTGAGGTCAAAACTAGGCCTGTTGCCTTGGTAATGGCTTGTGGAATTGCTTCCTCTCTGCCTTCCTGGCAACGGTGGATTTCTGAGTACTGGAGCACGTCTGGCTCCAAACACACACTAGTGATGCACGGGTTGACTCATAATCCACAGTCCCCACGGTTTTATCCGTGGGTTGGGCAGGTTTACGATCAAGAAATATTGTGTGGATGAAGGGCGGGTGGGTGTCTGTCGGGTTGTATAAAGAAAAAACGCACACAAAATTTGAAAAAAGGGTCCAATCCTTTAGAGGATTTATCAGTATCATAAAGCTGAGAGTAGGCTATTTCAACCACATAAAATATGCATCCAAACCAAACTGAAATCATAGCAGAAACAGCTTTCTATTTACTTACTTCCGGTCAAAGGAATGTTATTTGGAATTTTTGCACAAACATCTTTCCTGATTTTTTTTTGTTGCTATATTGCATTTTCTCCCTGGTCCCTAAATGTCTTTAGTAAACTTTACCGATGTCAACCAGATTGCAGCATTTATTCTATGGATTTGAATAGGACACTGTTGAGTAAGGGTTTATTTAGTCTTCTAGGGCAACATAATGACAGAAGAGTTCTGAGACGAAGGAATCTTTTTTTGAAGATGTTTTGTATCTGATTATAGGGAAGTTGAAGCAGAAACATCTAAATCAAGCAAAACATCTTCAAAAAAAGATTCCTTCGTCTCTTACTCTAGCCTACAGCACATTGTCTATATTATCAGGTTAGGGCCGGGTGCAGGCCTCATATTTTAAATGTATCACATATAGACTAGTCAGGCGGTTACAGATGGGTTATTAGCAATTGCGGGCGGGTGTGGGCGAACTAACAGCTGACCCGCACACCACTAACACCACTCTCCTTTTCTATCTCTTTTCCCTTTCTCCTTTCCCTCCATCCATCATGCTGGTGCAGTGTGATTGGTTGCTTCTCAGTACAGCATGGCCGATAGAGGGTTAGAATGAAATGGCCGTTCAGAATGACCATTTATCCCTCATGCACAGAACCAGCTTAGAGGAATCCTCCTGCTTTCTAATGCTCATATATTGTCATTTTCTGCTGTGTGTGTGTGTGTGTGTGGCTGTGAGGTGGTCAACCGGCCGGTGTGCGAGCGCTCACTCTGAGGGTAGCCAACAGTCTTTCTCTCCTCATCTCTCCTTCCTTCTCTCCTTCTCTCTTCTTTGTTCCGTTTTGACAGCTCTGTCTGTTCAGCCAGTCTCCCACTGACAGCTCTCTCTCTCTCTCTCTCTCTCTCTCTCTCTCTCTCTCTCTCTCTCTCTCTCTCTCTCTCTCTCTCTCTCTCTCTCTCTCTCTCTCTCTCTCAATTCAATTCAATTCAATTCAATTCAATTCAAAGGGCTTTATTGACATGTCAGACATGTTAACATTGCCAAAGCAAGTAAAATAGATAATAAACAAAAGTGAAATAATCAATCAAAAATGAACAGAACTACTTCTCTCTCTCAGCCTCTACATAGGCTTACATCAGCCAGGGAACAGTATTACAACGTTTTAGCAGCTTTACAGCAACATTCAGGTAACAAAGTCAGGATGAAAAGCTCCACATTTAAAATGTATAGGCATGAAGAAATTAACTCTTTATTTCAAAAGACTTCCAAACAAATTCATAACCCATACAAAACACATTCATTCATAGTCTTGGAAGTTTGGATGTCAGTCATGCAGTGCTGCCTGTGTGTGCCTACCTTCCCCTTCTCTCTCATTACCTGCCCCACTACCGAGTTCCTCTCATACCTTACATTAGATTAGCATTCAATTAGAAGAATGATGCAATTCATTTACCATATAACGCTACCCTTGTTGCTTATGGAGATGTGCCACCATTCTATTGTTGATTTGTAGTATTATTCTCTCTTTGTCGCTCTTTGTCTTCAAAAGACAGACATATTGTCTGGAGGACTGCACATACTGAGCATATACAGTAAACAGACACACTCACAGTCCCTCTGCTGTCCTCTCCTCACGGTGGGAGAACGGGCCTCATTGTGCTGTCTGGCCTGCTGTGTTGAGTGACTGCAGCGTGTGCTGCGCTGGCCAACAGCTGCTCTTTTCTGATCCCTCTCTCCACCTCCCTCCACCCTCCCCTCCATCTCTCTCCACCTCTCTCCACCTCCCTCCATCCCTCCTTCCACCTCTCTACACCTCACTCCATCTCTCCCTTCACCTTTCTCCACCCCTACACCCCCTGTCCTCCTCACCTTCGTTGTACAAACCCACTCTGGACAATACATCAATAATCCCTCTCTCTTTCTCTCTCTTTCTTTGTCTTTCTCTCTGTCTAAATATCTCGATTTATGCCTGTGTTGTTTGTCTGTCTTTGTTTCTCTCTGTATGTGTTTGTATACTCGCTGACACTGCCTTGGGTCTGGTAACGTTATTTCATTATCAGGGTCTCACTCCTAACCTCCTGACAGCTGTCTCCTCATTGTTATGGCCTTGAAATGGATCTGCCTCAGTCAGGGAAAGTAAAGAGTTTTATTGGTTTCACCATGTGGGGAGAAAACTATGGAGAGATGATACCGGGTTAGGGGTTAGGGAAAAATAGGATTTTGAATGGGACTGAATTGTGTGTGTGTGTGTGTGTGTGTGTGTGTGTGTGTGTGTGTGTGTGTGTGTGTGTGTGTGTGTGTGTGTGTGTGTGTGTGTGTGTGTGTGTGCGTGTGCGTGTGCGTGTGTGTTTATGGAGGGTTAATGTAACGGGAGTGAGCGTGAAGAACCCTGTACACTGTGCAGCCGCTGTTGATGCCCCGACTTACGCTTACGTGTCAATGGCTCCCTTTGTGTGCTGAGGGCCTCACTACACAGCCTGGGACAGGTGGATAGCGATAGGGGCCCAACCCCTGCCTCCTAATCTCACCCAGCCCCTGCCGTACAACACGCCTGTGTTTGGGAAACACAGAGGGCTCTTAAAAGCACCAAATGGGGTGTTACTCTGCCCCTCCCTCCCAGTGGGCCCCCAGTCTCACACTGGCCATCGATCTGAAGAGAGAGACAGAAAGAGACAGGGCTGAATAGAGAGAGGTTGGCCTTGTCTGTCAGAAACGCTGGCTCTCTTTGTATGTTATACTGGATGCTTTCAAAGAAAATATACTGTAGTTGTAAGGATAGTATTGGAAGGATAGTATTGGATGGATAATGTTGGAAGGATAATGTTGGAAGGATAGTGTTGGAAGGATAGTGTTAAAAGGATAGTGTTGGAAGCATAATGGGTTTATCCGTGTTGGTTGTGACCATGTTGTTTACTTACCCTGGTTTTAAAGCTGATATCCTGTGCATTTTGAAAATCCTTTCCTTCATGTGTCCCTGTGCTCTGTGGAGATATTCTGTATAGTATGTGGTCCTTGTGTCTGTGTACTGAAATCTCCCTAGGAGAGACAGGTGTGAGAGGATCATTCCACTAGGCCCGAGGTGAACAGGCTGACTGCCATACAGGCCTCCCAGCTGGAAGATTTTAGTAGGGATGTAATAATTCCCTGATATGATACACATCAATCCCCTATTTAAATGTTTAAGATATAAGTGCATTGGTCTGTGGACCCTAGAACCCATCCAAGTGTAGCATGCGTTGGTCAGGATATCAAACGTTACCAATCACTGATATTTTTTTATTTATTTCCGAAAATACCTCTCATATTTTGTGACAACTGATGCGAGCTCTCCTTCAGTGTTGAACTGCATATAACGGTGTTGACAGCTATTGGTCTACAAGTCATTTTGCATGGCGAACAATCACAGGCAATATCAGTTATCTATGCACTCTTGAAAATGTGGTGTTTTACTGGAATTAAAGTAAGCTACCGGAGACAATTCTCATCTGGAGATGCCTGCTGAACGGGGCTTACAGGAGATGTGATTGTTCAGGCTCACCATCAGCAATAGTTGTGGAAGTTTTGCTTTAAATATTCGGAAAGTATTCAGACCCCTTGAATCTTTCCACATTTTGTTACGTTACAGCCTTTTTCTAAAATGGATTCAATATTTTTTCCTCTCATCAATCTACACAATACCCCATAAGGACAAAGCAGAACACTTTTTTTGAAATGTTTGCAAATATATCCTAAATAAAAAACTGAAATATCACATTTACATAAGTTTTTAGACCCTTTACTCAGTACTTTGTTGAAGCACCTTTGGAAGTGATTACAGCCTCAAGTCTTCTTGGGTATGATGCTACAAGCTTGGTAATTGTGGAGTTTCTCCCATTCTTCTCTGCAGATCCTCTGTGGAGCGTCGCTTCACAGCTATTTTCAGGTCTCCAGAGATGTTCGAGCTCCGGGCTCTGGCTGGCCACTCAAAGTGGGTCAGAAGTTTACACACACTAAGTTGACTGTGCCTTTAAAACCTTTCAGTGATACCCATCCCGGATCCGGGATCCTCCTCATCAAAAAAGCTGACTAGCATAGCCTAGCCTAACGGGACAGGGATATCATATAACATAATTTTCATGAAATCACAAGTCCAATACAGCAAATGAAAGATAAACATCTTGTGAATCCAGCCATCATTTCCGATTTTTAAAATGTTTTACAGCGAAAACACAATATGTATTTCTATTAGCTAACCACAATAGCCAAACACACAACGGCATATTTTCACCATGTTTCCACCGTTTCCACCGCATAGGTAGCTTTCACAAAACCCACAAAATAGAGATATAATTGGTCACTAACCAAGAAACAACTTCATCAGATGACAGTCTTATAACATGTTATACAATACATACCATGGGATCATACAGCCGTCATACCGCTCAGGAAGGAGACGCGTTCTGTCTCCTAAAGATGAACGTACTTTGGGGCGAAGAGTGCAAATAAATCCCAGAACAACAGCAAAGGACCTTGTGAAGATGCTGGAGGAAACAGGTACAAAAGTATCTATATCCACAGTAAAACGAGTCCTATATCAACATAACCTGAAAGGCCGCTCAGCAAGGAAGAAGCCACTGCTCCAAAACCGCCAAAAAAATGCCAGACTACGGTTTGCAACTGCACATGGGGACAAAGATCGTACTTTTTGGAGAAATGTCCTCTGGTCTGATGAAACAAAAATAGAACTGTTTGGCCATAATGACCATCTTTATGTTTGGAGGAAAAAAGGGGAAGCTTGCAGGCCGAAGAACTCCACCAAATTTGTGGGCAGAACTGAAAAAGCGTGTGCGAGCAAGGAGGCCTACAAACCTGACTCAGTTACACCAGCTCTGTCAGGAGGAATGGGCCAAAATTCACCCAACTTATTGTGGGAAGCTTGTGGAAGGCTATCCGAAATGTTTGACCCAAATTAAACAATTTAAAGGCAATGCTACCAAATACTTATTGAGTGTATGTAAACTTCTGACCCACCGGGAATGTGATGAAAGAAAGAAAAGCTGAAATAAATCATTCTCTCAACTATTATTCTGACATTTCACATTCTTAAAATAACGTGGGGATCCTAAATGACCTAAGACAGAGAATTTTTACTAGGATTAAATGTCAGGAATTGTGAAAAACTGAGTTTAAATGTATTTGGCTAAGGTGTATGTAAACTTCCGACTTCAACTGTACACCATAGACATACATAATTCACACACACATCACACACACATCCTGAACGAACACAAGCATGCAGGAGAAATACAAAAACATTCTACAGATGAGTGACCGAATCAGTGGATTCAGAGGAAATCATTCTTATTGGAGAGAGAGTCTTTCAAAAGCGATCCATTCCCCCTTCCCCCGGCTGTGCATGTTTCTAACAGAAAACAGCATCACCTGCAACGCTTGGGAGAGCACTTTGGGACCTACTTCCCAATCCATTTGACTGTGATACTGGCTCAGTTGACATGCCGGTAAGTGAAATCGAACAGCTGATCGAGCTCTCATGTGACCGAATGCATTCACGGGTCGCTACGGAGGAGTTTTGGTTACTGACTCAACGGGAATAAATACCCTGCTGTCTCCCTCAGAGGATTAATGCCACGTTCAAGACAACTGAGAACTAGGACATTTTCGACTTCCGACTTCAGTGTGTTCAAGACAACTGAGAACTCCAACTGGGAAAATCTTTTTGAACGGTCATTCAACTTGCAATTCCACCTCGGGAACTCTGGCCTCTTTCTAGAGCTCTGACTTTCCGACCTAAAGATCACTGACGTCATGATTTGACCTATTTTTCAGATTTCCCAGTTGTCTTGAAAGAACCACCATCGCCAGCTCTTATCTGTGTGAAGCTGTTTTCAGTGCTCTCGTCTGCATTAAAACCAAATATTGATCCAGGTTGGATGTAACAGCAGAGATTTGGTGCGCACTGTCGATCTCGCCCCCTGACTTTGAGAAGCTCCGACTCGACATGCATCAAGCACACCCACGTCATTAGTGGTGGTGAGATAAGATACATACAATTTCCAATTGTCTCTGTGCAGGCCACTCAAGTTCTTCCACCGATCTCAACAAACCATTTCTGTATGGACCTTGCTTTGTGCACGGGGGCATTGTCATGCTGAAACAGGAAAGAGCCTTCCCCAAACGGTTGCCGCAAAGTTGGAAGCACAGAATCGTCTAGAATGTCATTGTATGCTGTAGCATTAATAATTCCCTTCACTGGAACTAAGGGGCCTAACCCAAACCATGAAAAACAGCCCCAGACCCTTATTACTCCTCCACCAAACTATGTAATCGGGCAGGTAGCGTATCCTGGCATCAGCCAAACCCAGATTCGTCCGTCTCACTGACAGATGGTGAATCGTGATTCATCACTCCACAGAACGCATTTCCACTGCTCCAGAGTCCAATGGGGGCAAGATTTACACCACTCCAGCCAACGCTTGGCATTGCGCATGGGGATCTTAGGCTTGTGTGCTGCTGTTCGGCCATGGAAAGCCATTTCATGAAGCTCCCAACGAACAGTTATTGCCCTGACGTTGCTTCCAGAGGCTGTTTGGAACTCGGTAGTGAGTGTTGCAACCGAGGACAGACGATTTTTATGCGCTACGCGCTTCAGCACTCGACTGTCCCGTTCTGTGAGCTTGTGAGGCCTACAATTTCGCAGCTGAGCCATTGTTGCTCCTGGACGTTTCCACGTCACAATAACAGCACTTACAGTTGACCGGAGCAGCTCTAGCAGGGCATACATTTGACAAACTGACTTGTTGGAAAGGTGGCATCCTATGACGGTGCCACATTGACAGTCACTGAGCTCTACTGCCAATGTTTGTCTATGGAGTGGCTGTGTGCTCGATTTTATACACCTGTCAGCAACGGGTGTGGCTAAAATAGCCGAATCCACTAGTTTGAAGGGTGGTCCACATACTTTTGTATATAGAGTGTATGTAGGTGATATTGATTCCCAGAACCAGTAATTCAATGCTTTAGTAAAGCAGGTCTAGCTAAGTGACTTGGTGATGCAGATCCTGGATCACACCACCATTCCAAAGAATGCCATTACCAAACACACCAAGACACAGAAGTAGAGTATTTGGAGTTAAGCGGTCAGACTTAGATAGGGAGGTCATCTGATTTTGGGACTCACGATCACAGATAGATGTGATTCAGCCTGGATTTGAACCGGGGACTGAAGTGATGCCTACTTGCAATGAGATTCAGTGCCTTAGACCACTGTGCCACTCAGGAGTTTTTAGAGTACAAAATTGTGTGAAACATGTTTGCAGCCTGTTTTTCAGGATACATTGGAAAAAAATTGCAGCATCCAGCGATGTAATGGTAGAACGAAATCACTGAGTATGCCAATAGAATAGTCATTTTGAAAGGGAATCTCTTGGTATGTCTGTCTGTCAGTCTGTGTGTATGTCATGTATATCTGCGTGTCTGAGTGTGTGTTTTCTTTACAGACAGAGTGTGTTTTAGAGTGTGTTTTCTTTACAGACAGAGTGTGTTTTAGAGTGTGTTTTCTTTATAGACAGTGTGTTTTCTTTACGGACAGTGTGTTTTAGTGTGTTTTCTTTACAGAGAGTGTGTTTTAGTGTGTTTTCTTTACAGACAGTGTGTTTTAGTGTGTTTTCTTTACAGACAGAGTGTGTTTTAGTGTGTGTTTTCTTTACAGAAACTAGATGTTGGAATGGATTTCAGACAATAAGCCTGGCTGCCTGGCCTCCTAGCCTCCTATTGCTGCCTGACCTCCTATGTATGTCTTCATCAGAACAAGAAGAAATCAATACAACTCATGACTTAAGATGTGTCTAATATCCAATGGAACCAATTTACTACTAGACATACACATTCATACACATTCTTAGGGTTGTAAAGGAAGGTATATTACTGGAAACGTTCGAAACTACAATCATTTTTAAGGGAAAATCTTTCATTTTATGTAATTCATCACAAGACATCTAATGGCCCTTTTGGGTACTTCCAATTATCACAGGTGTCTATAATAATCTGGCCCTCCGTGTGGCCTTATCACATGTAAAATAATTGAATACGATTATTTAAAAATAAAAAATAGGATGAAAAAGCTGTAAAACATTATCCTAAATACTGTATAAACCATCAACTTAATGAATACCATTGGTGTTTAATATGAGGGTTTCAGCATGAAATATCCTTTATATATTTAGCTATTTTCTCTTGAACCATGTGGTCTATCAACTAGAAACTCATGGACAATATGGACACAGATAAAAATAAATGAATATTACTGAAAATTCTGGTAACTTTGATAAATTACCAAAAGCTTTGCAACTCGACACATTCCATAAAAAATAATACAGAATGTATTCTTCAACCCGACACATTCCCTAAAAAATAATACAGAATGCATTCTTCAACCCGACACATTCCCTAAAAAATAACACAGAATGCATTCTTCAACCCGACACATTCCCTAAAAAATAATACAGAATGTATTCTTCAACCCGACACATTCCCTAAAAAATAATACAGAATGTATTCTTCAACCCGACACATTCCCTAAAAAATAACACAGAATGTATTCTTCAACCCGACACATTCCCTAAAAAATAACACAGAATGTATTCTTCACCCCGACACATTCCCTAAAAAATAATACAGAATGTATTCTTCAACCCGACACATTCCCTAAAAAATAATACAGAATGTATTCTTCAACCCGACACATTCCCTAAAAAATAATACAGAATGTATTCTTCACCCCGACACATTCCCTAAAAAATAATACAGAATGTATTCTTCAACCCGACACATTCCCTAAAAAAATTATACAGAATGTATTCTTCAACCCGACACATTCCCTAAAAAATAATACAGAATGTATTCTTCAACCCGACACATTCCCTAAAAAATAACACAGAATGTATTCTTCACCCCGACATATTCCCTAAAAAATAACACAGAATGTATTCTTCACCCCGACACATTCCCTAAAAAATAACACAGAATGTATTCTTCACCCCGACACATTCCCTAAAAAATAATACAGAATGTATTCTTCAACCCGACACATTCCCTAAAAAATAACACAGAATGTATTCTTCACCCCGACACATTCCCTAAAAAATAACACAGAATGTATTCTTCAACCCGACACATTCCCTAAAAAATAATACAGAATGTATTCTTCACCTCGACACATTCCCTAAAAAATAACACAGAATGTATTCTTCACCCCGACACATTCCCTAAAAAATAATACAGAATGTATTCTTCAACCCGACACATTCCCTAAAAAATAACACAGAATGTTTTCTTCACCCCGACACATTCCCTAAAAAATAACACAGAATGTATTCTTCAACCCGACACATTCCCTAAAAAATAACACAGAATGTATTCTTCACCCCGACACATTCCCTAAAAAATAATACAGAATGTATTCTTCAACCCGACACATTCCCTAAAAAATAACACAGAATGTATTCTTCACCCCGACACATTCCCTAAAAAATAATACAGAATGTATTCTTCAACCCGACACATTCCCTAAAAAATAATACAGAATGTATTCTTCACCCCGACACATTCCCTAAAAAATAATACAGAATGTATTCTTCAACCCGACACATTCCCTAAAAAATAACACAGAATGTATTCTTCACCCCGACACATTCCCTAAAAAATAATACATGAAGAGGTGAAAGGGATGTGTTCAGTTTGTCTTTTCAGTTACAAGCAAGGTTAGACTGTTTCATGTAGCGCATGTTTTTATGGGTCAACAGTGTCCAGTGAATACAAATATCTGACCTGGTACAGGTGTCTTCTTTCTTTTTAACCCATATCCGTGTGTGTGAGGTGTATACTTTTGTTCCAGAGTAGATTTGTTTAAGACTACCAAGAAACACTTTGTCACGATCGTCTTCTTGAGAGAGATTGGACCAAGGCGCAGCGTGTGCAAAATACATCTTCTTTATTAAAGAACAGAGAAAAACCAAGAAACGAACAACTATACACAAACTAACAAAATAACAAACTGACGACCGTGAAGCTATACATATAAATAGTGCTGACACAAACACTACACATAGACAATTACCCACAACCAGCTAAACCCTATGGCTGCCTTAAATATGTCTCCCAATCAGAGACAACAATAACCAGCTGTCTCTAATTGAGAACCAATTCAGGCAACCATAGACTTTCCTAGACACCTACACTGAACACTAAACCATCTACTCTACTTAACCCCCTAAACCATACAACACCCTAGACAATACAAAAACACATACTACACCATGTCACACCCTGACCTAACTAAAATAATAATGAAAACAAAGATAACTAAGGCCAGGGTGTGACATAACCCCCCCCTTAAGGTGCGAACTCCGGACGCACCAGCATAAAGTCTAGGGGAGGGTCTGGGTGGGCGTCTGTCCACGGTGGCGGCTCTGGTACTGGTCGTGGTCCCCACCCCACCATAGTCACTACCCGCTTTCGTAGCCTCCTCCAAATGACCACCCTCCAACTTAACCCCACTGGATTAAGGGGCAGCACCGGACTAAGTGGCAGCACCGGACTAAGGGGCAGCACCGGACTAAGGGGCAGCACCAGGATAAGGGGCAGCACCGGGATAAGGGGCAGCACCGGGATAAGGGGCAGCACCGGACTAAGGGGCAGCACCGGACTAAGGGGCAGCACCGGACTGAATGGCGGATCCTGGCTGGCTGGCTCTGGCGGATCCTGGCTGGACGGCTCTGGCGGATCCTGGCTGGACGGCTCTGGCGGATCCTGGCTGGACGGCTCTGGCGGATCCTGGCTGGACGGCTCTGGCGGATCCTGGCTGGACGGCTCATGGCTGGCTGACGGATCTGGCTGCTCATGGCTGGCTGACGGATCTGGCTGCTCATGGCTGGCTGACGGATCTGGCTGCTCATGGCTGGCTGACGGATCTGGCTGCTCATGGCTGGCTGACTGATCTGGCTGCTCATGGCTGGCTGACTGATCTGGCTGCTCATGGCTGGCTGACGGATCTGGCTGCTCATGGCTGGCTGACGGATCTGGCTGCTCATGGCTGGCTGACGGATCTGGCTGCTCATGGCTGGCTGACGGATCTGGCTGCTCATGGCTGGCTGACGGATATGGCTGATCCTGTCTGGCGGAAGGCTCTTGCTGATCCTGTCTGGCGGAAGGCTCTGGCTGATCCTGTCTGGCGAAGGCTCTGGCTGATCCTGTCTGGCGGAAGGCTCTGGCGGCTCCTGTCTGGCGGAAGGCTCTGGCGGCTCCTGTCTGGCGGACGGCTCTGAAGGCTCATGGCAGACGGGCGGCTTTGCAGGCTCAGTACAGACGGGCGGCTTTGAAGACTCAGTACAGACGGGCAGTTCATTCGGCGCTTGGCAGACGGACAGTTCAGACAGCGTTGGGCAGACGGGCAGTTCAGGCGCCTTTGGGCAGACGGGCAGTTCAAGCGCCGTTGGGCAGACGGGCAGTTCAGGCGCCGTTGGGCAGATGGGCAGTTCAGGCCGGCTGAGACGCACTGTAGGCCTGGTGCGTGGTGCCGGAACTGGAGGTACCGGGCTAAAGACACGCACCTTCAGGCTAGTGCGGGGAGAAGGAACAGGGCATGCTGGACCCTGGGAGCGCACATTAGGCCTAGTGCGTGGTGCCGGAACTGGTGGTACCGGACTGGGGACACGCATCTCAGGGCTACTGCGGGGAGCAGCAACAGGACGCACAGGACTCTGGGGACACACAGGAGGCTCGGTGCATGGTGTAGGCACTGGTGGTAAAGGGCTGGAGACACGCACCATAGGGCTAGTGCGTGGAGGAGGCACTGGTGGTACTGGGTTGGGGCGAGGAGGTGGCGCCGGAAATACCGGACCGTGCAGGCGTACTGGCTCCCTTGAGCACCGAGCCTGCCCAACCTTACCTGGTTGTATGCTCCCCGTCGCCCGACCAGTGCGGGGAGGTGGAATAACCCGCACCGGGCTATGTAGGCGAACCGGGGACACCATGCGTAAGGCTGGTGCCATGTAAACCGGCCCGAGGAGACGCACTGGTGACCAGATGCGTTGGGCCGGCTTCATGACATCCGGCTCAACGCTCAATCTAGCCCGGCCGATACGTGGAGCTGGAATGTACCGAACCGGGCTATGCACGCGTACAGGAGACACCATGCGCTCTACTGCGTAACACGGTATCTGCCCGTACTCTCGCTCTCCACGGTAAGTACAGGGAGTAGGCGCAGGTCTCTTACCTGACTTCGCCACACTCCCTTTAAGGCCCCCCCCAAGAAATTTTTGGGTTGTACTCACGGGCTTCCAGCCTTGCTTCCGTGCTGCCTCCTCATATCGCCTCCTCTCGGCTTTAGCTGCCTCCAGCTCTTCACGAGGGAGGCGATATTCTCCTGGTTGTGCCCAAGGTCCCTTACCATCCAGTATCTCCTCCCATGTCCATGAATCCTGTGTAGGTGGGTCCTGTTGCCGCTTGACACGCCGCTTGGTCCTAGATTGGTGGGTAATTCTGTCACGATCGTCTTCTTGAGAGAGATTGGACCAAGGCGCAGCGTGTGCAAAATACATCTTCTTTATTAAAGAAGAGAGAAAAACCAAGAAACGAACAACTATACACAAACTAACAAAATAACAAACTGACGACCGTGAAGCTATACATATAAATAGTGCTGACACAAACACTACACATAGACAATACAAAAACACATACTACACCATGTCACACCCTGACCTAACTAAAATAATAATGAAAACAAAGATAACTAAGGCCAGGGTGTGACACACTTTGTGAGCCTGATTTAGCCCACTGCAGTAAAATGTTTTAAAATAGTAACTGTATGGTAACCCTGCTGTGTGTGCCTGTGTTTCTTTCAGGTGACACAGGTCCCTATAGAGTCATGTGATCAGTACGGGACGTGTGGAGAGTGCCTGAGCTCCGGTGACCCCCACTGTGGCTGGTGTGTCCTACACAACATGTGAGTATTCACTACACAACCACCACACTTTCACCTCTGAACCCTCATCTCTATGCCCACTGCTCAGTGTACACGTCTACCTGGCTGTTCATTGGCTGACTCAAAGCCCACTGTGACCCTCAGTAACCTTTGCTCTCAGTGACACAGTTAGCTAAACATTCTAACACACATTATGATCAGAGGTGCTTAGAACCTCGTCATCATTTGCTCTAGCATGTTAGTGCCATTAGCCTACAACCCAAAGCAAATGATGTGATGGTTTATGACAGTATGTAAACAAACAATGAATGAAAGGCTACAGAGGCTAACCTGTGTGTATGTGGTGCTTTAAAGTAACTGATGCCTTTCAGCTATAGAACTGGTTCACAGCCAGGTGTCTGTCTCGTGTCTGTCTGTGTGGTGTTGAGTGGCAGTTGGTCTGCTGTGATACAACTGAGATCACAGCTCTGTGAACTCTTATAGAGGAGTCACCACCACACTCTGAGGTCACAGCTCTGTGAACTCTGCTTCAACCACCTATAGAGGAGTCACCACCACACTCTGAGGTCACAGCTCTGTGAACTCTGCTTCAACCACCTATAGAGGAGTCACCACCACACTCTGAGGTCACAGCTCTGTGAACTCTGCTTCAACCACCTATAGAGGAGTCACCACCACACTCTGAGGTCACAGCTCTGTGACCTCTGCTTCACCCACCTATAGAGGAGTCACCACCACACTCTGAGGTCACAGCTCTGTGAACTCTGCTTCAACCACCTATAGAGGAGTCACCACCACACTCTGAGGTCACAGCTCTGTGAACTCTGCTTCAACCACCTATAGAGGAGTCACCACCACACTCTGAGGTCACAGCTCTGTGAACTCTGCTTCAACCACCTATAGAGGAGTCACCACCACACTCTGAGGTCACAGCTCTGTAAACTCTGCTTCAGCCACCTATAGAGGAGTCACCACCACACTCTGAGGTCACAGCTCTGTAAACTCTGCTTCAGCCACCTATAGAGGAGTCACCACCACACTCTGAGGTCACAGCTCTGTAAACTCTGCTTCAGCCACCTATAGAGGAGTCACCACCACACTCTGAGGTCACAGCTCTGTAAACTCTGCTTCAGCCACCTATAGAGGAGTCACCACCACACTCTGAGGTCACAGCTCTGTAAACTCTGCTTCACCCACCTATAGAGGAGTCACCACCACACTCTGAGGTCACAGCTCTGTAAACTCTGCTTCAGCCACCTATAGAGGAGTCACCACCACACTCTGAGGTCACAGCTCTGTAAACTCTGCTTCACCCACCTATAGAGGAGTCACCACCACACTCTGAGGTCACAGCTCTGTAAACTCTGCTTCACCCACCTATAGAGGAGTCACCACCACACTCTGAGGTCACAGCTCTGTAAACTCTGCTTCAGCCACCTATAGAGGAGTCACCACCACACTCTGAGGTCACAGCTCTGTAAACTCTGCTTCAGCCACCTATAGAGGAGTCACCACCACACTCTGAGGTCACAGCTCTGTAAACTCTGCTTCACCCACCTATAGAGGAGTCACCACCACACTCTGAGGTCACAGCTCTGTAAACTCTGCTTCAACCACCTATAGAGGAGTCACCACCACACTCTGAGGTCACAGCTCTGTAAACTCTGCTTCACCCACCTATAGAGGAGTCACCACCACACTCTGAGGTCACAGCTCTGTAAACTCTGCTTCAGCCACCTATAGAGGAGTCACCACCACACTCTGAGGTCACAGCTCTGTAAACTCTGCTTCACCCACCTATAGAGGAGTCACCACCACACTCTGAGGTCACAGCTCTGTAAACTCTGCTTCAGCCACCTATAGAGGAGTCACCACCACACTCTGAGGTCACAGCTCTGTAAACTCTGCTTCACCCACCTATAGAGGAGTCACCACCACACTCTGAGGTCACAGCTCTGTAAACTCTGCTTCACCCACCTATAGAGGAGTCGCTACAGTGCTCTGAGCCATAGAAGCCAAGAGGGACATCTGCTGGTGATTGCTGTTACTGCAAGACCATTTATAACTCAAGACAGCACAGACTCAGAGAGAGAGAGAGAGAGAGGGAGAGGTCACGGTCAGATGAGCTCCTGCATTTTTCAGCATTTTCTTTAAAAAAGATACATTTAGAGTTAGATAAACTTGGATTTTTTGTCAGGAACACATACAGGATGCTACCCTCTACAACATAACCCTCACTTCAAATCAAAACTCAAAACCTACAACCTTATTTTGGACGGAATTACGGAATCACCTGAAAATTTCACAAATACCAAGGATTATACAGCAAATCCTCTGGAAAACAACAGAAACCTGAAAACACCACCCAACCTGGAACTGAGTGAGTAATGTTTAGTCTGAAACTATATTCTATTTCCAAAAGCCAAGAAGAAAAATACATGACATTACTTTATAAGGACTGAATGGTAACATAATTCTGCCAAGCTTGATACAAATTCAACTAGCACTTAAGTGTCAAGTGAGAGGTGTCAAAGCCCATTAGCCCAACAATGGCAGGAGAGTCGAATAGTCTACCCCAACCAAATGGAGAGGCCTTAGAAGCTGCCTCCCGCTGTTCAGAGGTAATTAAAATACAGTACCCTGGGATTGCAAAGAATGATAAGGCAAGAAAAGATCACAAAATGAAGCTCCTTATGGAAAATCAAGAGACACTTTTTGCTGACTATTACAAAAATGGGAACATCAGCAACCTTATCTTCCACACAAACCATCCAGTGGCATGGCACAGTGCTATATTAGCACACTACCCCTCTGTTAAGAGAGGGGGGATTAACGAGGGGTGGAAACTCAGGATACTTGACAACGAGGACTCTGAGTCAGCTAATATAAATCTATATAAGTCTGGAACAGTATTGGTACAGGGCAATCACAAACAGTTTCAGCTGGACTTTCATCTAATCAAAGAATTAGCCCAGCAGGAGAAGCTCTCCCTTGATAAAGATACCCCCACCCAAAGCGGGTCAGACCAGACGTCTTCATCATATAATCACACAGACGAGCAACCCTCAGCAGACAGTCTACCTCCCAGTACAGAGTACTTCTCCCTCATTGAAATGAAGGATAAATTCACCCAGCTGGAGGTAAGGCAGGTGGAGCTGGAACAGCAGGTGATCACACTCCAGTCAGCACAGACCCAGACAACAGTCCAGCACAACAACACCCCCTTAACCAGACCTGGAGAGCTGGAGGTGGAGAAAGACATATCTGCACTATGGACAGTGGTGAGACAACATCAACAGGAGAAAGAGCAGAAGCAGGAGCAGAACAGAGCACTAGAGGAGAGGATCAGACTACAGGAGGAGAGGGAGAGGGGGATGGAGGAGAGGATCAGACTGCTGGAGGAGAGGTTGAGGGGGATGGCATGTGACAGAGAACAACCCACTAGGGAGGTGGTCATCCCCACAGAGACGCCAGCAGAACAGCCCACCTCAGCACCGGACAAAAGTCTCGACACCACAGCAGAACAGTCCACACCAGACCCTGACCATAGAAACGACATCACAACAGAACAGACAAAAGAAAAACCCCAAGCCCAGCAGCTCTCACCCCCCCTGAGCACCCCCCCTGTCAGCCACCCTGATAGCCCTCCTGACAACCCCCCCAGACCCACTGAGGACAAACACAAGACACAGATTGTCCTTCTTATGGACTCAAATGGGAAATATATAGAAGAAAAAAAACTTTTTCCCAAACACAGTGTGTCTAAACTCTGGTGTCCAAACACCCAGCGCGCCCTAGACCTTCTGTCTGAGGACAAACTAGGCTCACCTAGCCACATAATAATACACACAGGCACAAACGACCTGAGAGCACAGCAGGAAAGGGTGGCCACAGCACTGAAGGGAGTGATTGAAAAAGCTTCTTCTACTTTCCCCAACGCACAAGTGGTTATCTCCACCCTGCTACCACGAAAAGACTTCCACCCTGCTACAATACAGCGGGTAAACGCAAGCATTTCCCGTGACTGTGCCTCAAAACCAAATGTTTTCCTGGCCCACCACTCCACCCTGGACTTGAACAGCCTCTATGACCAGGTCCACCTCTACAAGGCAGCAGTGCCCACCTTTGCCCGGACTCTAAAGGACATCGCTCTCAAACGCAGCCCCAACACTTCACACAGGAGCAACAGATCAATAGACACCCCACCCAGACCAGCGAGACACCCTCCAAGACCTTCAGGACCCCCCCCCTGGACCTCCACATAGAGGACCCACGCCAAGAGTACCTACATCCAGACCACAGCACCCCCAGACACACCCCCACCCCAACCAATCAACACCCCCCCACATCAACCATGCCCACACCCAATTTAGGCCCCTCAGATCAGACCCATGCCACTCCTGCCCACCCCATGCACCCCACCCCCGCAAAGAGGGCATCAACATGGAAGTCACACATACGCCCAGGTAGTGAGCGGGCAAACAGGCCCAACCCCCACTCTTACACTCGCCCAAGCCAACGGCATGTACCAGATGCTCAGCAGGCTCTGCTCACACTTACTGGCCTGAGGCCAAACCACACGGCCAACAACATTGGACACTTCATGGAACAAAAAGCCTTCACTATATCATCCTGGAATATCCAAGGCCTGAGGTCATCTGCCTTTGGCCTAAAGAGCAGGAACCCGGACTTCACCAAAGAAATCGGTAATGCAGACATTGTCATCCTGCAAGAAACCTGGTACAGAGGAGACGGACCCACTGGTTGCCCTCTAGGTTACAGAGAACTGGTAGTCCCATCCACCAAACTACCAGGTGTGAAACAGGGAAGGGACTCAGGGGGAATGCTAATTTGGTATAGAGCAGACCTAACTCACTCCATTAAATTAATCAAAACAGGAACATTTTACATTTGGCTAGAAATTCAAAAGGAAATTATCTTAACAGAGAAAAATGTCCTCCTGTGTGCTACCTATATCCCCCCACTAGAATCCCCATACTTTAATGAAGACAGCTTCTCCATCCTGAATGAGGAAATCAATCATTTCCAGGCCCAGGGACATGTATTAGTCTGTGGCGACCTAAATGCCAGAACTGGACAAGAACCTGACACCCTCAGCACACAGGGGGACAAACACCTACCTGGAGGTGACAGCATTCCCTCCCCCATATGCCCCCCTAGGCACAACTATGACAACATAACCAACAAAAACGGGTCACAACTCCTGCAGCTCTGTCGCACGCTGGGTATGTACATAGTCAATGGTAGGCTTCGAGGGGACTCCTATGGTAGGTTCACCTATAGCTCATCTCTTGGCAGTAGCACTGTAGACTACTTTATCACTGACCTCAACCCAGAGTCTCTCAGAGCGTTCACAGTCAGCCCACTGACACCCCTATCAGACCACAGCAAAATCACAGTCTACTTGAACAGAGCAATACTCAATCATGAGGCATCAAAGCCAAAGGAACTGAGTAACATTAAGAAATGCTATAGATGGAAGGAATGCAGTTTGGAAACCTACCAAAAAACAATTAGACAACAGCAAATTCAATCCCTTTTAGACAACTTCCTGGGTAAAACGTTCCACTGCAATAGTGAAGGTGTAAACTTGGCAGTAGAAAATCTTAACAGTATATTTGACCTCTCCGCTTCCCTATCAAACCTAAAAATCTCAAATAGAAAACCGAAGAAAATGAACAACAATGACAAATGGTTTGATGACGAATGCAAAAATCTAAGAAATAAATTGAGAAACCTGTCCAACCAAAAACATAGAGACCCGGAAAACCTGAGTCTACGCCTTCACTATGGTGAATCACTAAAACAATACAGAAATACACTACGGAAAAAGAAGGAACAGCACGTCAGAAATCAGCTCAATGTAATTGAACAATCCATAGACTCTAACCACTTCTGGGAAAATTGGAAAACACTAAACAAACAACAACACGAAGAACTATCTATCCAAAATGGAGATGTATGGGTAAACCACTTCTCCAATCTTTTTGGCTCTATAACAAAGAATAAAGAGCAAAAACATATACATGATCAAATACAAATCCTTGAATCAACTATTAAAGACTACCAGAACCGACTGGATTCTCCAATTACCTTGAACGAGTTACAGGACAAAATAAAAACCCTCCAACCCAAAAAGGCCTGTGGTGTTGATGGTATCCTTAATGAAATGATCAAATATACAGACAACAAATTCCAATTGGCTATACTAAAACTCTTTAAC
The DNA here is from genome assembly GCF_045679555.1 of Salvelinus alpinus. Lineage (NCBI taxonomy): Eukaryota > Metazoa > Chordata > Actinopteri > Salmoniformes > Salmonidae > Salvelinus > Salvelinus alpinus. The sequence goes on from NC_092113.1 coordinate 28,186,611, forward strand.
ATCGTCCTTAGCTCTGGCATCTTCCCCAATATTTGGAACCAAGGACTGATCACCCCAATCCACAAAAGTGGAGACAAATTTGACCCCAATAACTACCGTGGAATATGCGTCAACAGTAACCTTGGGAAAATACTCTGCATTATCATTAACAGCAGACTCGTACATTTCCTCAATGAAAACAATGTACTGAGCAAATGTCAAATTGGCTTTTTACCAAATTACCGTACAACAGACCATGTATTCACCCTACACACCCTAATTGACAACCAAACAAACCAAAACAAAGGCAAAGTCTTCTCATGCTTTGTTGATTTCAAAAAAGCCTTCGACTCAATTTGGCATGAGGGTCTGCTATACAAATTGATGGAAAGTGGTGTTGGGGGAAAAACATACGACATTATAAAATCCATGTACACAAACAACAAGTGCGCGGTTAAAATTGGCAAAAAACACACACATTTCTTCACACAGGGTCGTGGGCTGAGACAGGGATGCAGCTTAAGCCCCACCCTCTTCAACATATATATCAACGAATTGGCGAGGGCATTAGAACAGTCTGCAGCACCTGGCCTCACCCTACTAGAATCCGAAGTCAAATGTCTACTGTTTGCTGATGATCTGGTGCTTCTGTCACCAACCAAGGAGGGCCTACAGCAGCACCTAGATCTTCTGCACAGATTCTGTCAGACCTGGGCCCTGACAGTAAATCTCAGTAAGACCAAAATAATGGTGTTCCAAAAAAGGTCCAGTTGCCAGGACCACAAATTCCATCTAGACACCGTTGCCCTAGAGCACACAAAAAACTATACATACCTCGGCCTAAACCTCAGCACCACAGGTAACTTCCACAAAGCTGTGAACGATCTGAGAGACAAGGCAAGAAGGGCATTCTATGCCATCAAAAGGAACATAAATTTCAACATACCAATTAGGATCTGGCTAAAAATACTTGAATCAGTCATAGAGCCCATTGCCCTTTATGGTTGTGAGGTCTGGGGTCCGCTCACCAACCAAGATTTCACAAAATGGGACAAACACCAAATTGAGACTCTGCATGCAGAATTCTGCAAAAATATCCTCCGTGTACAACGTAGAACACCAAATAATGCATGCAGAGCAGAATTAGGCCGATACCCACTAATTATCAAAATCCAGAAAAGAGCCGTTAAATTCTACAACCACCTAAAAGGAAGCGATTCCCAAACCTTCCATAACAAAGCCATCACCTACAGAGAGATGAACCTGGAGAAGAGTCCCCTAAGCAAGCTGGTCCTGAGGCTCTGTTCACAAACACAAACACACCCCACAGAGCCCCAGGACAGCAGCACAATTAGACCCAACCAAATCATGAGAAAACAAAAAGATAATTACTTGACACATTGGAAAGAATTAACAAAAAAACAGAGCAAACTAGAATGCTATTTGGCCCTAAACAGAGAGTACACAGTGGCAGAATACCTGACCACTGTGACTGACCCAAACTTAAGGAAAGCTTTGACTATGTACAGACTCAGTGAGCATAGCCTTGCTATTGAGAAAGGCCGCCGTAGGCAGACATGGCTCTCAAGAGAAGACAGGCTATGTGCACACTGCCCACAAAATGAGGTGGAAACTGAGCTGCACTTCCTAACCTCCTGCCCAATGTATGACCATATTAGAGACACATATTTCCCTCAGATTACACAGATCCACAAAGAATTCGAAACCAAATCCAATTATGATAAACTCCCATATCTACTGGGTGAAATTCCACAGTGTGCCATCACAGCAGCAAGATTTGTGACCTGTTGCCACAAGAAAAGGGCAACCAGTGAAGAACAAACACCATTGTAAATACAACCCATATTTATGTTTATTTATTTTAACTTGTGTGCTTTAACCATTTGTACATTGCTACAACACTGTATATATATATAATATGACACTTGTAATGTCTTTATTGCTTTGAAACTTCTGTATGTGTAATGTTTACTGTTAATTTGTATTGTTTATTTCACTTTTGTATATTATCTACCTCACTTGCTTTGGCAATGTTTACACATGTTTCCCATGCCAATAAAGCCCCTTGAATTGAATTGAATTGAGAGACAGAGAGACAGAGAGAGAGAGAGAGAGAGAGAGAGACAGAGAGAGACAGAGAGAGAGAGAGAGAGAGAGAGAGAGACAGAGAGAGACAGAGAGACAGAGAGAGAGAGAGAGAGAGACAGAGAGACAGAGAGAGGGAGACAGAGAGAGAGAGAGAGACAGAGAGACAGACAGAGAGAGGAAGTCGGAGAGAGGGAGAGACTGAGTGATAGTGAAAAGCAGTGCTGGTATTTTTCCAGATACATGTCAGACTTAGTGATGAAAGCGAATAAATGGAGTTGAAGTGGCTGTGGTTAGATGGATTGAGCGGAGGAGTGGTGTTCTCTCTCTCTCTCTTCTTTCTATCCTGTATTTGATGCATAGCCCTTCTAATCACAGACCACACTGTGAAGAAGAAGCTATAGCTGAATGTGTGTGTCAGAGCCGCTAGCTGCAATCATCATTATCGTAATGGCAGCCCCTGTAAAGTGCACTTAAAGTCATTTACATCACTCCAATGCTGGGACAGGATAAATAATTGCCTGGCGACAAGATAATTCAGCATTTGCTCTCCTCCTTGCAGGGATGCAGGCAGGGTGTTCTGGGGCGACAGTAACACCCTCTATTATTTTGGGTTAGCATACCTTCACTGAGATCATTTAGCAGGCCATGAGAATTAACCTCAGTGGGTTCAGTGGGCTCGGATTGTAATCTCACTCATTCCTCTATAGACTGGGGACTGCTGATAATCCTGCTCACTCTGTGTTGTGTAACTGTTTATCCTGATGATGCTGAGATGATGCTGGGAGGGAGATGGTGGATTTTAGCCTTGTGACTGAGAGGGCAGCTGGGCAGGACTCAGAAGCAGTTGTTTTTGTGGTGTTATGGTGTGTGTGTGTGCGTGCGTGTGTGTATACTGCATCTGGGGTGAAGAGGTCAGGCCCTGGTATCACGTCAGATCACCATCTGCTGTCTAACACTACGGTGGCCCACTTCCTGCCCAGTCTATTCTGCCCTGCTTCCTGCCCTGATCCCTGCCCTACTCTACCCTGCTCCCTGCCCTGCTCCCTGCCCTACTCTACCCTGCTCTCTGCCCTACTCTACCCTGCTCCCTGCCCTACTCTACCCTGCTCCCTGCCCTACTCTACCCTGCTCCCTGCTCTACTCTACCCTGCTCCCTGCCCTACTCTACCCTGCTCCCTGCCCTGCTCCCTGCCCTACTCTACCCTGCTCCCTGCCCTGCTCCCTGCCCTACTCTACCCTGCTCCCTGCCCTGATCCCTGCCCTACTCTACCCTGGTCCCTGCCCTACTCTACCCTGCTCCCTGCCCTACTCTACCCTGCTCCCTGCCCTACTCTACCCTGCTCCCTGCCCTACTCCCTGCCCTACTCTACCCTGCTCCCTGCCCTGATCCCTGCCCTACTCTACCCTGCTCCCTGCCCTACTCTACCCTGCTCCCTGCCCTACTCTACATTGCTCCCTGCCCTACTCTACACTGCTCCCTGCCCTACTCTACCCTGCTCCCTACTCTACCCTGCTCCCTGCCCTGATCCCTGCCCTACTCTACCCTGCTCCCTGCCCTACTCTACATTGCTCCCTGCCCTACTCTACACTGCTCCCTGCCCTACTCTACCCTGCTCCCTGCCCTGCCCTACTCTACCCTGCTTCCTGCCCTACTCGACCCTGCTCCCTGCCCTGCCCTACCCTGCCCTGCTCTCTGCCCTGCTCCCTGCCCTGCTTGACCCTGCTTCCTGCCCTACTCGACCCTGCTCCCTGCCCTGCCCTGCCCTACCCTGATCCCTGCCCTATTCTGTCCTGCTCTCTACCCTGCTCCCTGCCCTGCCCTACTCTACCCTGCTCCCTGCCCTGCCCTACCCTGCTCCCTGCCCTACTCTGCCCTACAGTGACTTACGAAAGTATTCACCCCCCTTGGCATTTTTCCTATTTTGTTGCCTTACAACCTGGAAATAAAATTTCTTTTTTGGAGGGGTTTGTATCATTTGATTTACACAACATGCCTACCACTTTGAAGATGCAAAATATTTTTTCTTATGAACAAAGAAATAAGACAAAAAAACAGAAAACTGAGCGTGCATAACTATTCACCCCCCAAGTCAATACTTTGTAGAGCCACCTTTTGCAGCAATTACAGCTGCAAGTCTCTTGGGGTATGTCTCTATCAGCTTGGCATATCTAGCCACTGGGATTTTTGCCCATTCTTCAAGGCAAAACTGCTCCAGCTCCTTCAAGTTGGATGGGTTCCGCTGGTGTACAGCAATCTTTAAGTCATACCACAGATTCTCAATTGGATTGAGATCTGGGCTTTGACTAGGCCTTTCCAAGACATTTAAATGTTTCCCCTTAGTGTTGCTTTAGCAGTATGCTTAGGGTCATTGTCCTGCTGGAAGGTGAATCTCCATCCCAGTCTCAAATCTCTGGAAGACTGAAACAGGTTTCCCTCAAGAATTTCTCTGTATTTAGTGCCATCCATCATTCCTTCAATTCTGACCAGTTTCCCAGTCCCTGCCGATGAAAAACATCCCCACAGCATGATGCTGCCACCACCATGGGGATGGTGTTCTCGGGGTGATGAGAGGTGTTGGTTTGTGCCAGACAGCGTTTCCCTTGGTGGCCATAAAGCTCAATTTTAGTCTCATCTGACCGGAGTACCTTCTTCCATATGTTTGGGGAGTCTTCCACATCCTCCTTGCCTGGTCTGTGAGTTTTGGTGGGCGGCCCTCTCTTGGCAGGTTTGTTGTGGTGCCATATTCTTGCCATTTTTTTATAATGGATTTATTGATGCTCCGTGGGATGTTCAAAGTACTGTACTTATCCACAACTTTGTCCATGACCTGTTTGGAGAGCTCCTTGGTCTTCATGGTGCCGCTTTCTTGGTGGTGCCCCTTGCATAGTGGTGCTGCAGACTCTGGGACCTTTCAGAACAGGTGTATATATATACTGAGATCATGTGACAGATCATGTGACACTTATATTGCACACAGGTGGACTTTATTTAACTAATTATGTGACTTCTGAAGGTAATTGGTTGCACCAGATCTTATTTAGGGGCTTCATAGCAAAGGGGCTAAATACATATGCACGCACCACTTTTCATTTTTTTTTTTTTTTTATCGTTATTTTTTTCATTTCACTTCACCAATTTGGACTACAAATTACAGGTTTTAATGCAACAAAATAGGAAAAACGCCAAGGAATACTTATGAATACTTTTTGCAAGGCACTGTACTCCCTGGTCCCTGCCCTACTTTACTCTGCCCTGCCCTGCTCCCTGCCCTGCCCTACTCTACCCAGCTCCCTGCCCTGCACTACTCTACCCAGCTCCCTGCCCTGCCCTACTCTGCCCTGCTCCCTGCCCTACTCTGCCGTGCTCACTGCCCTGCTCTGCTCCCTGACCTACTCTGCCCTGATCGCTGCCCTGCCTTGTGAAAAGCTGTCGCTGGAGCTAATCCCAGTCTGTCTTTGACCCAGCGCTATATGGGTGTCGAGCCCCTGTCAGCCCCGCTTTATCTACTAGACATAGACACTGTGAAGTGAAATGCTGAGTTAGTAATGCAGTGCTTGTCGTGGAAAATCATTTTCAAATACAACGCTTACCAGAACTTTTAAAATCAAACATGCTCTTTATTACAACTGTACAGCCCACTGGCATGTCCCTGCGGAACACACCCCGCGGAACACACACCGCTTCCCAACCCCGGTTCCAACATTTATACATAAATAGCATATGGGTCCACCCCATATGCAAATAAGCATACTTCCCCTAATTCTTCCTGCCATCATTATCTTTTTAGTTCAGGCTTCCTGCTTGTTCACGCCTACTAACGCCCATTATCTGCTTTCAGTTAAATTATAATAGTGGCCAGACCCATGCTTGTCTTAAAAATAATCTATGTCCATCTACCCTCTAGGCCTATGACTCAACCCTGTATTTAATTCAATGCCCCAGCATGTTCTCTGGTATGTCCTTATTGGAATTGGCAGACTCTATGTCTCTTCTTATCATTAGTGTCCAGTTGCCTTAAGCATATTTCTCTGGTATGTGTGCTTTTAGTGGAATGTGTAGACTATAAGTCTAGTGTGTCCAATTGTTTTAGGTGCCCATGTGTCTGGTCAGTCTGTCAGCACAATGGAGAAAATAAGAGGGCCAGAACGTCTCTTAGTATATCTCCATTACCACAGTCTCATGATCAACGTGAACATGTGGTTCGTTACTTTAATGTTCAGCTGTCTTATGTCTTTATATGTTATCCATGTGTCTTATGTTACTACTACAATCCCCCCTCTGGGGCTATTTAGCCACATAAATGATACAAATAAGACTTTGGGATAGTAAATGAAAATACCTATGATAAACAAGAAAATACAAAAAATAAAAACAAAGTGAAGCATATAAACCAACTAGACCAAACATCTCCAATGTGAAATAGGAGTAAAAGATCCAATCAGAAACATTAAAGAAAACCAACTAGACCAAACATCTCCAATATTCATAAGAGTAAAAGATCAAATTTGGTATAAAAATATAAGGATAAAATATTACATATTTGATGAAGCATGAGCGTGTAGGTAAATAGCCTTGCCTGAGGTTATCTCAGTTATGTGAAAATCAAAATAATACAAAAGTAATAATAATAATAAAATAAAAGACCTACATGCAGTTACAAAAGAAAATTGACACAACATCATTCTAAATTTAAGCATTTCAACATGATCCTCCTTGCAGACATGAATTTAACTGCTGTCTGAACCACAATTGACTTTACCAGGGGTATAACACAGCAAAATGCAATACCCAAAGCCAACAACCCTCCTCCCAACATGATGGTCATCCTAGCAAACATGACACAAACTCCACCCTTCTCCACTAAGAGCCAATTAAGTATAGTTAATGAATCCCTGTTGATTATATCATATATAATTAATCCATTCTAAGTTCATATTTGGTGTTATCCACAGAAATATAGATTCAAATCCTGATTTAACCTCCTCTCTGGCCTTGAAATCCCTAAGTAGACCTCTAAGCAGTCCAATTGCATTAAGATATACCTCAGGATCCTTATCATAAACCCTTTTAACTCTAGGTTTTAACATAGTCATCATGGAGTGATTCAATAATAGTAACCTATTTAATTGCTCTAACTAAGGCACAAAGACCAATCCATCCATCAGGCAATACATTCAACAGTTAGTTTTTTTCCACACATCCAGAAACTATCAGCAATACCTCTGTCTTGATTTTTCAACATATTAAGAGATGGCGCAACCTGAGTTATGTGACCACACAACCCTTTATCATTATTTTTACGAACTCCCACATTCTCTTAACACCCCAATAGTATCACATTCTACAGTGGTGTTTCCTACATCAATTCCTTCGGTGTCATGGCTGTAAAAACATTCATATTTTCCTTTAACCACGGTACCTCTGTCTAATTGAGGTACATTTAATTCAGTTCTAATATTATAGGCAACACAATCATTGTCTCCCAGCATGGTCTCATTCAACATAGTTTTACCCCTAGTACTTACCCAGAACAATCCTACATTTTATGTCACACAAGGGAATAGAATATTTTCTATTGGTACAATAGTCATTTTTACAACTTACACAGTTTTTACATGATGCTGGTTCACACTATTAAAAGATCAGACAAAGGTGATTTTCTTCACAAAATACAATTGTCCATTCTGTGTCTGTTTGCCATATACTTAGCCCATTCGTATCACTCCTTCTTCACTACTTCTTCTCATGTAGTGTCCCTGAGTGGTTCTGATTCTGATATATCTAATTCTGTTGCTTTTTCAATGTTCTTATCTTGAGGTAGATCATTAGAGTTTATCAGAAAGTTTCAAATATCAGTAAAAACTCTCCTGACTGATGTCTCAGGTTGCTTTGTTGGCACGGTGGTCTACTTGGTAAGGGCAGTCGATGTCATCTAGTGGTAGCTACTGTGGTCGTCACAGCAGCCGCCACCCTTGTTGTTGTCACAGGTTCTTCCTGTTCAGGTGCAGGGGTAGGTCTTCACCTTCCACTGGTTCAATCTTGTTCATGATGAGCACCTACTCGTCTTTTTCTTTGATTCATGTCAGGTCACATCCTTTCGGGTCCCAAACGACTTCTCCCTTTGTTTGGTGATGTGTCCATCCACAGAGTGCAATCTCCGATAAGGGTTTGATCCTTATGATTGAGATAGACTTCAGTTCTCCTGCTTCTGTTATTCATTGAGGTGGAACATAGATTCTAACCTTGTCAGTCTTTTTGGATTGTTCGGCTGATTTCATTCTTCTCTTCCTGCTCCCACCATACATCTTGATTGTGCATTAGTCTGTTGTTTCTATACTAGCATTCACTGTTGCTTCTGTTATGTCAATGTCATTATTCTTTTGTTGTTCTAACATCAATTGTCTGTAAAGGAGGCCATTCAAAAGTTTAAAAGTCAATTGTGGGGTAATCCCCATTTTCTTCAGCTTGCGGGACTTTTCCTCCTCTTTCTTCACCTGAAGCTCCCTCCTCAGGCCGGACTTAGCTTCCATCTGGAAGGGTTTCAATTTTAGGAAAGAAACGTTCTTATTCTGTTCCTTGTGAGGCCTCTCCTCCTCTTCTGGGTGCATTAGTCGGTGCACGTGTCATATTTTGGCTTTCACTTGATTTACTGTTTTCTTGGCTCCTCCCTGGCATCTCAATCGTTTCCGCTGCTCCTGCTCCCTCCAGGCTCCCTCCTGGTGAATCAGCATCCTCAGTGTCCTCATCTCTATGTGGTTGTATCCTTCTCTCTGTTGGGACTCAGCTGCAGTGGTTCAGATGGTACCACGTCTGGCTTCTTTTTCACTTGGACGGCCGTTCTTGTTGCTTTGGCCACCTCATAGGGTCCATCTCTCCTCGGTTGATCCCACTTCCTCCGGATCCCTCCAACGTGGACTAGATCTCCTGGTACCACTGAGAGAGGTCCTTCTGGTCCCCTTTGGATCATCAGACGCAGAACCTCTCATCCTGGTTCAGGTTTCTGCCTACTTTCTGTGAAGCATTCATACTTAGAGACTTATGGCCTCTGTTCTAAGATTGCACCATACATCCTCTTACTTCCATCACTCATCACACAACAAACAGACATTCCAGCTGAAGCTGGCGAACCCCTCTCCTTCTGGTTTCCTAAACATAAGACTTGGAAAACAACAGACAAAACATAACAGCATTGACAATGTTATGTGTTATGCATAAATATATTCATGCAAACTGAAATCTGAGACCATGACAATTCCCACTCTCTCTTTACCTGACTCTATGCCTCCAGGATACTTTTCTGCTGGACTCCACAAAAATAAAAGCCCTAAAAAGCTTCCTCATGCTTCCACCCAGTCTTCCCCTTTCGGCCACAGGTTCTGAGAGGTGTTCCCAAATCATGTCATTTTTACTTAGTTTCCCATCTACTCCATTTCAACTGATAATCATGTGCATAACCTACAATTAACATTCTCTCTTCTTGAATTAATTCAACACTGTATATGCTTTCATATCAATCCCTTTAACATGTTTGTTTAGAGTATAATATCCTATCATCCATTCTCTTTCACATGATGTATTAAAAATAAAACAAGTAGCCTCCAAACTCAACCCAGTATGTCTATAGTGGAATCTAATCTCTCTCTCTTTCTCTCTCTGATTCCACATCCTCTGTCATGGTGTTTTCAAGCTCACCCATTATTCAGCTGGACCTTACTTCTCGTGAGACTTATGCACCCACCAAAGAGAGACATAAAGAACTTTACCACTGCAGTGTTGTAAGAAGTATACCACCAGCCTGGTGTATCTTGATGTACACTCAGTCTCCAGAATGCAGCCCAAGCCCTTCCATTTCTGGCTGTTTTTTCCTGAGGACATACACACTAACACATGGGTTATTTCCTGACAACATTAGCAAGATCACTAAATCTTAATTTTTAATAACAGCCCTATGTAACCATTCTGCCTCAAATACCTGGCCTCCTGCCACAGAAATATTCAATGATAATCAAATGATGTTCCCTACATCAACTGCTGTAAAATAACATGTAATCAGTCAAGCGTCTTCCAGTTGGAAGAATATCCAATCCTAACAAAACTATGTCATAAGTTTCTTAAACTTTTGCTCTAATGTTCAAAATGCCACCACTTATTCTTTTTACCATATCTTTAGATATGTGAATTGTTCTATTTACTTTTAGAATTGTCCCTATATTTTACACAGCCAGCTGTCTTTCCTTTTCTGTGAATTATCTCTATTTTTATACATATTTCTAGAAATAACACCCCTTTACTACCATTACCTTCATTTATAAGTCCCCTAACCCATAACTGCCATTGTTTGATACATACTTAAAACATCCTTAAGTCAATTTATATATCATTTATATCAGTCCCTCCTCAGGAACATATACACAACCTTATGTTCCTCAAAACAAAAATAAATTGACCAAACGAGAAAAAGAGAAAAAAAATAAAAATACAATTATAATAATTGCACATTTGCAATATTACCACTATTTGTAATGTAATGGAAAACGTCCATCCGTTTCATTCTATGCCAATGTTATTGTTGGTCTCTGTCTTCTTCATCCTTGGGTATCATTGCACAACAGAATACCTTTTTATTCCATTATTTTATAAAAGTTTTATCATTACAATTCCAATGATATTATAAAACAAAATAAACAAAAAACCTTATCTAATCTTCTGTAAGTTGTCAACCTCCTTGTCTCAGGAGTATTTTCCAGAGCGGCCCTAGGCCTATTAAATTTAAACAGTGCTATATCTAAATAACTAAACAGTTATTATTGAAATACTTTTCCCAATCCAATATTCAGGATAACAGTCCTTAGTGTTTACTTTAACTCAAATTTGACCTTATCTATTCAATACACAACATCCCTTTAATAATTAACATTTATACTAAACACTTTAATTACCAGTACCATCTATTTTCCCAATAGCCCTTGTCTCAGTTTCTCTTATGAATGGCCTGATAATAAAAAAATCAGTACCCCAATAACTTTAAGTCATTATTCTCCCAACAAATATAATGTAATTTCAGCATGTCTTTTTTTTAGATACAGTTCACAGGTCATCAGACACAGTTGTCCCTCACTGTTCAGTCGGTTAGGGTGGGTTTGATCTCCACACCCACTTGTGGTGATATTCTCTCCCATGCCTTAAAGCATTCTGACGTCACCTTCTTATGATAACTCCCTTATTCCACCAGTGTTCTCTCAGATGAATTACAGATGATGTAGTTATCAACAAAACCCTTACAGAAACCCACACTCCAATAAACCCTGTTAGAATAACTTTCAACACTTTTTATATGCATAATGAACAAAACACATTTGTGTATTCCCCCAAAGACCATAACCCCAAAGAACTGATAGTTTTACCTATGAACCCATGTTATATCGAAAATAAAAATTAAAATAAACCTATTCGAATAACTTATTCAATTTAAGGGTACAACTCTTCATAATTTTCCCAGGGACATAATAGATTTTCAAAGTAATTATACAGTTTGAATAGAGTCTGGTGTCTTAAACATTTTATAAGTATATCCCACCTGTTCCAACAATTTCTAGTAAAAGGTGATCAGTCTTTCACAAGAAATTCCTAGGATTCAGGGCATTTTGAGACCATTAATATGTTTCCACTCCCCCTTTCTTTAGGAGCAACTTAAATACATTTTTCAAAAACATGTTCATCCTTTTGCATACCCAAGTTGAAACTGAATTGGAAAAAACCCTTCCAATATATCTACTAATGCATATTCATTCCCAGTACATGGTGTACTCACTAGTGAATCATAAGCCAATAATCGCAAAGGGACTGGACTCACTCATCCAGAACTCCATGTTTTAGCCTTATCCAGATATTTTTATTTTTAAAGCGGCTGACTTTAATTAACTGCTTTCCACAGTAATGCAGTCTCCAATGACATTGTTGACCAGAGAAGATTAAAAAACCCTTTTTGTCCCTTATTCTTTCTGGAAAAGAAAGTGTACATATTGTTAATATTCACAACGTTACCTTTTAGTCAGCAAACCAATAATTTTACTTATCCATAGATTTTATTCTAAAGCGTCTTTAACAGTTCCAGAGAATTGTGGTATAGAATGTCTAACAATTAAAATTCCATCGTTATTTTACTAGATGTCAAACGTGATCTAATACTTCTTCTTGACCACATATAAACTGTAATCTCTATGAAACACTCATTGTTCGCTCAGAGACTATACACCGACAAGTAAAAAATTCCATTCTCACTAACCTCAAACCAATTAGTTGTTTGTTATTTTGACAAGGAAATAAACTCTTGTATAGCGGCATTTCCTACTACCGCACTAAGTTCTAATGTCACATTACACTACCCGACATACCTATATCCAGAACAGAGAGCTATTTTCTTATTGGTTCTTAGATCTTGTCAATAGTTCTGCCAATCACCCGCACGTCTGCGAGGACTAGAGGAACCACACACACAACCTCATCGCAATGTATTTTCTGATGATAGAATGTTGACATCAGAACGCCTACAAATCGAGCTTCACATTTTGGTCCCATGCGACTATTTATTTATTTATTTTTCCTAAATACTCCCATGTATTTCTACACCTTTTATTTACTATTTTTCCGAGGTAGAGCCAATCTCCTTTCCAATTAATAATTCATTTGTCACATCACTTAATTTCTTTTATCGAAGCCTACTCTATACAGTACATACATTATTTCTGAATACTACAGATTACTTAATGTCTTATTCTAGTACTTCAAATATCACTGTTTTTTTCCCTTTACAGATATCATTATTTATTCATTTGGTTTGTTGTTACAGTTCTAATCAATTTTTAAGATTACATTTACGTTACATTTAAGTCATTTAGCAGATGCTCTTATCCAGAGCGACTTACAAATTGGAAAGTTCATACATATTCATCCTGGTCCCCCTGTGGGAATTGAACACTCAACCCAGGCGTTTGTAAGCACCATGCTCTACCAACTGAGCCACACAGGTCCACTGCCCGTTCCATTAAGATCTCTATCTAACGTCTTACTTTTACCTTTAGTTATTTATTTTGTCTATACTTTCTTACCTCTTCTCTATATTCTTATTGTTTCATTGTCTTTTATCCCATTTTACTGTTTAATTCCTGATTCACGGTTTTAGTGAAACCAACCTCTCATATTCTGGTCTCTGTCCTTCAGGCTATTTTTAGACCGTAGCTTCTGTAGACACAGAGTGATCGACGGCCTGTTTTTTCCTCTTCCTTTGTTACACCGTTCGTGAATCCTTAATCTGTCCTGAATTTCACTATTTATCACTATTTATCTTAACTAACCTAGATTCGTTTTTAACTTTATAGTACAATTTCATTTTATCAACGATTCTACTTTCTGTTTTGTTACCACACTGTTCTATTCATATTATACTATTCGGTTAACTCCTCTTTAATTATTTTTATTCATTATTTATTTTGATACCTTTTTAGTAATTTTACTATGGTCGCTTACTACTTTATCACATCAGTGTTTTTATCCTTGCTTATAACTTATTTTACTTCGATGTTTCTTAACTTCTTTCCCTCTGCCTAATAGCAGTTAACGACACCCTTCATCAACTCTACTCTGTCACAGGAGAGCTGCGCGCCCCCTCTCCTGGACGTTCTGCCTACACACACACACAACTTGTCTTTCCTTATTGACTTAATTCACTTCCACCTACATAAGCCTAGACTTCTACAATATGACGAGACTACTGTCTAATCGGATCAGCTTGTCTTCATATTCTATTCAACCCCCAATACTTATCTTTTCTTCTATTATTAGAGTAGTATTGTGGCGTGACCTACTGAATTACCAAACCCTGGTAGCTAGACAGAGCGGTTTTTTATTCGCAGGATTTCTTTTGCATTTGAACGCCGCACAATCGGGCCAACGTTTTTCCTGCACCTACTACTTCACTCATACAGTCCTCCTTTCAGAGCGGAAACTATGAATATTTATTTAACTACTGATTTATGTTTTGACCGTATAAGTTACTTTTGCAGTTGAACGCCGCACAATCGGGCCAACGTTTTCCTACAACCTACTGATTTATGCTTTGACCGTATAAGTTACTTTTGCAGTTGAACGCCGCACAATCGGGCTAACGTTTTCCTACAACCTACTGATTTATGCTTTGACCGTATAAGCTACTTTTGCAGTTGAACGTCGCACAATCGGGCCAACGTTTTCCTACAACCTACTGATTTATGCTTTGACCGTATCAGCTACTAGTTGTAGCCCTGCGCCTGAGCCCAGCCGCTCAACTAGAGAGTACAAACAGTTGCGCCGATCAGCCCACACAAGGCTGCTCAAAATGAATGGTCCGACGAGAGGGGCAGTCCGAATCACACACACCCGACACGAGTCGCCCGCTCAGGTTGACTGAGGTGTGTTTACGCACATCCCAAAACAGATCCTGATACGGTCGAACCCGGCCAAGCAGAATCAGACGGAACAACTCCCCCAATCAAACCAGACACATGAACCTGTCTCGAGCAGTCCAACCAGAACAAATGCCCGCTCCCCCCAGCCAAACACCCGACACAATCAAAGTTCACAGTTCCAGTTCACTCAATCTCTAGACATGCGCATTCATACAAAACCCAAACTCACACATGCATGCACATTTATTTGAATTAAAAAGTTCTTTCGTTTTTATCGTTTTTAGGAAATTTGAGAGAGAGACCTACATGACATTCCTCCCGCTGAGACAGGACTCTGAAGCAATCTACACAAACATTTCAACTATTGTAAGAACTTGCTTACCGTATATAGTTGGGTGGCCACCTCTGTTTGTTTAGATTGTCCAAAGAACCCGTCAGCCAAGAACATCTCCGTCCCTGTCACTCCTGGACCAGCTCGCCAATTCTGTCGTGGAAAATCATTTTCAAATACAACGCTTACCAGAACTTTTAAAATCAAACATGCTCTTTATTACAACTGTACAGCCCACTGGCATGTCCCCGCGGAACACACCCCGCGGAACACACACCGCTTCCCAACCCCGGTTCCAACATTTATACATAAATAGCATATGGGTCCACCCCATATGCAAATAAGCATACTTCCCCTAATTCTTCCTGCCATCATTATCTTTTTAGTTCAGGCTTCCTGCTTGTTCACGCCTACTAACGCCCATTATCTGCTTTCAGTTAAATTATAATAGTGGCCAGACCCATGCTTGTCTTAAAAATAATCTATGTCCATCTACCCTCTAGGCCTATGACTCAACCCTGTATTTAATTCAATGCCCCAGCATGTTCTCTGGTATGTCCTTATTGGAATTGGCAGACTCTATGTCTCTTCTTATCATTAGTGTCCAGTTGCCTTAAGCATATTTCTCTGGTATGTGTGCTTTTAGTGGAATGTGTAGACTATAAGTCTAGTGTGTCCAATTGTTTTAGGTGCCCATGTGTCTGGTCAGTCTGTCAGCACAATGGAGAAAATAAGAGGGCCAGAACGTCTCTTAGTATATCTCCATTACCACAGTCTCATGATCAACGTGAACATGTGGTTCGTTACTTTAATGTTCAGCTGTCTTATGTCTTTATATGTTATCCATGTGTCTTATGTTACTACTACATGCTCAGTGAGAGAGGTTGTTGTTTAGTCTGATAATGCATCTTATAGGGTCTGTTGACCAGAAGAGGCTGTTGATTCAGGGTGGAGGCTCTTGTTGAAACCTGCTGTAGATGAATGCATCTGTTTCCCCCCTTTCTGCATCATTCACCCTCCACCTCCTTCAACTAAACAGCATCTGAGTACTATGGCTTCATCCTCCACAGCTGTGACTGCCTGGCCACCATGGACACTTTCTTCCCCAAATCAATGTTGACTTAATGAAATTAGCCCTCCTTCTTCTCTCCAATGTTTGCTCCTTTTCCCCTGAAGGCGGTTGTCTGTCTGTGCCACCATGGAGCTCGGCTCAGCTAGGGTAGAGATGTACTGGCTCTTATTAGGATGCTCTCTCTCTCTCTCTCTGTCTCTCTCTCTCTTCTCTCATCCTCACTCTCTCATCCTCACTGTCTCGCTCTCTATCTCTCTCTCTCTCTCTGAGGGTGGCCTCTCTCTCTCTCTTTCCTCTCTGTAATCAGCTCTCCCAGACACTCAATTAGTTGGCTTGCCACACATAAACCACGGAGCGCTTTGACCAACCATCTCTCTCTCTCTCTCTGTCTCTTCTTTTCTTCTCTTCCAAACACACAGTTTTTTCCTCTAGTCTTTATACTATATGTTTTGCCACCATTGAAGCTCTGCATGTTAAGGTGGGAAATCAGGAACATGGCTGCACATTAGGCAGCTCTAGTGATGAGGACAGACTAGAGAGGCAGGCAGGGCTGGCCAGGAGAGGAGTATCTTCTTTCACTTCTTTCTTTCTTCTGTCCTGCCTTCTTTCTTCCACACTGGCCCGAGACTCCACACACAATGCTTTTGTTGCCAGCAGCTGTTACAGACAGTATGGACCCATTGAAAGCTTCAAGAATGGGGGGGGGGGAGTGAAAAAATGAGAGAGAGAGATAGAGAGAGCATTTGATGTCATATTCTCAGGTCCACAAAGTGAGCAGTGTTTTGATTGCAGTTCAAAGGAACATCATCATCTCAAGCGCTCTTCAGCTCTGACCGGCCCTGAATGGACCAACAGCTGTTGGTTAACTGGCGGTCTGCTCTGACCGGCCCTGAATGGACCAACAGCTGTTGGTTAACTGGCGGTCTGCTCTGACCGGCCCTGAATGGACCAACAGCTGTTGGTTAACTGGCGGTCTGCTCTGACCGGCCCTGAATGGACCAACAGCTGTTGGTTAACTGGCGGTCTGCTCTGACCGGCCCTGAATGGACCAACAGCTGTTGGTTAACTGGCGGTCTGCTCTGACCATGGTCTTAACCACTCAGAGCAGTAAACGGTCTAGTGCAGTGTCACTCTATTCCCTGCAACCCCTGCACGATTACCTACCTAATCACTCTGAAGATGCTTTACCTTCTCAATGTTAACCACATTACAAGGGGGGGTTGATGATCAGATTTGTCAGGATTATAGTTTGGGTTTGATCCAAAGAGGAGATGTGTAGGGTGAGGAGGGGTCACCCAGAATGAAAGCATGTCACTTCCGATGGACGGCCACATACTAATACTGGGTGGCAGGTAGCTTAGTGGTTAGCGCGATGGGCCAGTAACCTGAGAGGTCACTGGTTCAAATACCTGAGCCGACAAGGTGAAAAACTGTCGATGTGCCTTTGGGCAAGGTACTTACTTCAAGGGTGCTGTACTACTATGGCTGACCCTGTAAAACAACACATTTCACTGTACATATCTGGTGTATGTGAAAATATAACATATTTTATTTTGGGGGGTGACTTTAAAGTAGCAGGGGAGACTAGTTAGAGGAGAATAGTGAAATGAACATACAGTAACACAACATTATGTACAATTAATAAAAATATAAACGCAAGATGTAAAGTGTTGGTCCCATGGTTCATGAGCTGAAATAAAAGATCCATGAAATTCTCCACACGCACAAAAAGCTTATTTCTTCAAAAAAAATCACAAATTTGTTTACGTCCCTGTTAGTGAGCATTTCTCCTTTGCCAATATAATCCATCCACCTGACAGGTGTGGCATACCAAGAAGCTAATTAAACAGCATGATCATTACACAGGTGCACCTTGTGCTGGGGCAATGAAAGGCCACTCTAAAATGTGCATTTTTGTTACACAACACAATGCCACAGATGTCTCAAGTTTTGAGGGAGCATGCAATTGGCATGCTGACTGCAGGAAGGTCCAACAGAGCTGTTGCCAGGAAATGTAATGTTCATTTCTCTACCATAAGCCATCTCCAACGTCATTTTATAGAATTTGGCAGTATGTCACAACCGTAGACCATGTGTAACCACGCCAGCCCAGGACCTCCATATCCGTCTTCTTCAACTGTGGGATCGCGTGTATGGCGTCGTGTGGACAAGCGGTTTGCTGATGTCAACGTTGTGAACAGAGTGCCCCATGGTGGCGGTGGGATTATGGTATAAGCTACGGACAACGAACACAATTGCATTTTGTCAATGGCAATTTAAATGAATATACAGAGATACCGTGACGAGTTCCTGAGGCCCATTGTCGTGCCATTCATCTGCCGCACTCAATGAATGTTTTAGCATGATAACGCACGGCCTCATGTCGCAAGGAACGGTACACAATTCCTGGAAGCTGAAAATGTCCCAGTTCTTCTATGGCCTGCATACTCACCAGACATGTCACCCATTGAGCTTGCTAGGGATGCTCTGGATCGACGTGTACGACAGCATGTTCCAGTTCCCGCCAATATCCAGCAACTAAGCACAGCCATTGAAGAAGAGGGGGACAACATTCCACAGGCCACAATCAACAGCTTGATCAACTCTATGCGAAGGAGATGTGTTGTGCTGCATGAGGCAAATGGTGGTCACACCAGATACTGACTGGTTTTCTGATACACACCCCTACTTTTTCATTAAGGTGTCTGTGACCAACAGATGCATATCTGTATTCCCAGTCATGTGAAATCCATAGATTAAGGCCTAATGAATTTGTTTCAATTGACTAATTTCCTTATATGAACTGTAACTCAGTAAAATCTTTGAAATTGTTGCATGTTGTGTTTATATTTTTGTTCAGTGTAAAATTTATGTTAGGCAGCGACAGGGCTGGTAGCCAGTAGAAATTGTAAATGCTGTCCAATGACTTGTTCAGCACCCTGGCAGGCCACCCACACAGTCTTACTACATCACCAAGCCCTCCGTCAGGGGTTTGGGTTGAGGCCCAAATCTTTAGTTCAGAGGAACAGATTTGGGACGTGGGCCACTTAAATAGTGTTTCTTAAATTATGCTATTTCAAATGATTTGTCTGATCTACAATAGGGCTAATTAAAAAGTCCATATTTCATTACCGCTAATTTGCAACACCGCTAATTAGCACATGGCCACTGTCTTCCATGGTAAGGTACACTTTGACCCATCATGTGATTTGAATTACCGCTAATTTGCAACACCGCTAATTAGCACATGGCCACTGTCTTCCACGGTAAGATACACTTTGACCCATCATGTGATTTGAATGGCAGTCCTATAGACTCCAGTAAGCCGAAGTGTAGTCCTATAGACTCCAGTAAGCTTAAGTGTAGTCCTATAGACTCCAGTAAGCCTAAGTGTAGGCCTATTGACTCCAGTAAGCCTAAATGCAGGCCTATATACTCCAGTAAGCCTAAGTGTAGTCCTATAGACTCCAGTAAGCCTAAGTGTAGTCCTATAGACTCCAGTAGGCCTAAGTGTAGGCCTATAGACTCCAGTAAGCCTAAGTGTAGGCCTATGCACTCCAGTAAGCCTAAGTGTAGGCCTATGGACTCCAGTAAGCCTAAGTGCAGTCCTATAGACTCCAGTAAGCCTAAGTGTAGGCCTATGGACTCCAGTAAGCCTAAGTGTAGTCCTATTGACTCCAGTAAGCCTAAGTATAGTCCTATTGACTCCAGTAAGCCTAAGTGTAGGCCTATGGACTCCAGTAAGCCTAAGTGTAGTCCTATAGACTCCAGTAAGCCTAAGTATAGGCCTATGGACTCCAGTAAGCCTAAGTGTAGTCCTATTGACTCCAGTAAGCCTAAGTATAGTCCTATTGACTCCAGTAAGCCTAAGTGTAGTCCTATGGACTCCAGTAAGCCTAAGTGTAGTCCTATAGACTCCAGTAAGCCTAAGTATAGTCCTATTGACTCCAGTAAGCCTAAGTATAGTCCTATTGACTCCAGTAAGCCTAAGTGCAGTCCTAGACATTCTACAGTAGCCTCTCACAAACGAGCGCTTCTGAACGATGTAAAGCACAGAAAGTATAAAATGTCCACTTGTTTCCAATGCTAACATCAATTAGGCCAGTGATGATAATGGCTGTATTGAGGGTGTCTCTCTGTGTGTCTAATAGCCAGGTTAACATTGTGTTCCGCAGTCAGAACTGGGTACTGGCACTGCATCAATCTCTCTCCCAAATGAACTGCTAATGAGATTTCGATCAACAAACATGCCCAACATATCAATAGAGCCATACAGAGACACAATACCGTTATTATTAATGATGATGGCATATTTACCTACCGCATTGTTATTACCATGGAGATGGGTTTGATATGGAAACCAGGCCGGGATCATGTCAGCTTTATCTTACGCCCAGTCTCCCTCCTCCCTCCCTCCATCCCTGTTGTTTAATTTACAGCCAGAGACATGGAGGAGGGGCAGTAAGATAGAGGGAGTGGGAGGAGATCCAATTATTGTATTACTCATAAGCCAATTATTAATAAACCCATTTGGTACCCCATGAGAGGAGCCTGTTAGAGGAGCCTGACATATCTCCCTCCCTCCCTCTCCACCTCCCTCCATCTCTCTATCTCTCTCTCTCCCTCCTTCCACCTCCCTACATCTCTCTTTCCATGACTCTTTCTTCCTCCATCTCTTACCATTGCTCACAATCTATATCTCTCTCTCTTCTCTCCTCTTCCTCTCCTCTCTATCGCTCCTCTCTGACACAGAGATCACAAAAGCCCTTTTTGTGCCTCAGAAATGCAACCCTCAGTGCAACATGAGTCAGTCTGAATAACTAAACATGTGTGTGAGACATACGTGGTGTGTATGGTTGCGGAACATGTGGGTCTGAGCAGTTGGGATGTCAGTGATGTTTGTTGAAATGTGTGTGAGTCTGTTTATTGTCTTGTTTATGTATGATTGTTATTGTTTGAATTTTTGACAATTTGAACGGCTCTCTTTCCCTCACGCTGCCTCCATTTAAATGGATAGTCACACACGTCAGGAAGGCAGCAGTACGCAACAAAGAGTCTCAAACACTCAGTTTGAACT
Source organism: Salvelinus alpinus (assembly GCF_045679555.1). NCBI lineage: Eukaryota > Metazoa > Chordata > Actinopteri > Salmoniformes > Salmonidae > Salvelinus > Salvelinus alpinus. The sequence continues at coordinate 28,207,623 of NC_092113.1, forward strand.
AATATCTCAAGGAGATTGTTCACGATTGACTTTGAAATTGGACGTCGATCCATGTCCTGAGGATGTCGGGAAAGCCCTTCAAAACCGGCCACTAGAGGCAACAGTGAAAGCTATTACCATCAAGTAGGTTTGGGTTTTGCTAGGGCGTGGTGGACGGGGATGGAGGATAGGTTTGGGTTTTGCTAGGGCGTGGTGGACGGGGATGGAGGATAGGTTTGGGTTTTGCTAGGGCGTGGTGGACGGGGATGGAGGATAGGTTTGGGTTTGGGTTTTGCTAGGGCGTGGTGGACGGGGATGGAGGATAGGTTTGGGTTTTGCTAGGGCGTGGTGGACGGGGATGGAGGATAGGTTTGGGTTTTGCTAGGGCGTGGTGGACGGGGATGGAGGATAGGTTTGGGTTTTGCTAGGGCGTGGTGGACGGGGATGGAGGATAGGTTTGGGTTTTGCTAGGGCATGGTGGACGGGGATGGAGGATAGGTTTGGGTTTTGCTAGGGCGTGGTGGACGGGGATGGAGGATAGGTTTGGGTTTTGCTAGGGCGTGGTGGACGGGGATGGAATATAGGTTTGGGTTTGCTAGGGCGTGGTGGACGGGGATGGAGGATAGGTTTGGGTTTGCTAGGGCGTGGTGGACGGGGATGGAGTATAGGTTTGGGTTTGCTAGGGCGTGGTGGACGGGGATGGAGGATAGGTTTGGGTTTTGCTAGGGCGTGGTGGACGGGGATGGAGGATAGGTTTGGGTTTTGCTAGGGCGTGGTGGACGGGGATGGAGGATAGGTTTGGGTTTTGCTAGGGCGTGGTGGACGGGGATGGAGGATAGGTTTGGGTTTTGCTAGGGCGTGGTGGACGGGGATGGAGGATAGGTGTAATCCCATGACTCTGGATCAGAAGGTTGCGGGTTCGATCACATGTTTTGTTTTAACCCTATCACAAACCTTAACCCTTACCTTAACCATTCAGAATGAGTGGCTGAACTTTATGCTTTAACACTATCTCAAACCTTAACCCTTACCTTAACCATTCAGAATGAGTGGCTAAACTTGATGTTTTAACACTATCACAAACCTTAACCCTTACCTTAACCATTCAGAAGGAGTCCCTAAACTTAACCCGTAGCTTCTAAATTTGACGTTTGGCGAAATGGAACGGTACGGAGCAGCAGGAACAACCCAGGGTGTCAAAAATACTTCGAAATTTGACGTTTAGAGAAACGTGGATAAACATCTAATTCTGCAGTGAGACTGTGCGAGCTTGTTGAGTATCTGGGTGTTCTGGGGGGAAATGTAGCTCAGCACCACACAGCAGCTCATCCCACAGCAGCTCAGCCCACAGCAGCCCAGCACAGCACAGCAGCTCAGGGTTGTTCTCAGTAATCATTCAAGATGGCAGAGTGTGATGATGTTATCTGTGCGTATTGGGAGCTGTCTGCCTCACTACATGCATATACACAGAGTCCCCAGACAGGAGTCCATCCAAGCAGCTGAGGCAATACAGACAGTACATTAGATCAGTACATTAGTATCAGAGGAAAGGAGACAGCCGATCCTGTGACATAACAGATGATGCAGTAGACCTACTTCATCTTTGGATGATGGACCTATTGTTATATTAAACACCATCAAATATTCACTGTACATACAGTATCCCTCCCTCCCTCTCTCTCGGTTTCTCTCCATCCCTTCATTCCTTTCGCTTGCATCTGATATTGTTCATCTAAACTCCTTTCGCCCCTCCAAGGATATGGTGGTTCTCTGTCCGATAACAGTAACGGAAGGAGTGAGAGTGAGAGGACATGCCCATTTTAGAGATGTCTCTCTCCACTCCCCGTGTCTTTAAACATGGTACTTGGAGGGAAGGAGCTGCAATCAACCAGCCTCCGTCCACACCTCGCCTGCCTCTCCTGTCAGGGCCAGAGAGAGAGACAGCGACAGAGATGTGTACGTGCGTGTGTGCGTGCATGTGTGTGTGTCGGGGAACCAGCCACGGCAGAGACGATAGCGTAATTGCCTGTCTAGAGCAGAGGGAGGCTGAGAGGCGGTGGTAGAGGACCTAGAGGTTAGTCTGCCACCAACATTACTACCCCCCATAAGGAACTAGTGCCTTAGACCTCTGTGTCTCAATGGAGCTCACTCCACTGACTGACTGACAGACTAGTAGACTGACTGACTAGCAGACTGACTGACTGACTAGCAGACTGACTGACTGACTGACAGACTAGCAGACTGACTGACTGACTGACTAGCAGACTGACTAGCAGACTGACTGACTGACTAGCAGACTGACTGACTGACTAGCAGACTGACTGAATGACTGACTGACTAGCAGACTGACTGACTGACTAGCAGACAGACTGACTGAGTGACTGACTGACTAGTTGACTGACTGACTAGCAGACTGACTAGCATACTGACTGACTGACTAGCAGACTGACTGACTGACTAGCAGACTGACTGAATGACTGACTGACTAGCAGACTGACTGACTGACTAGCAGACAGACTGACAGAGTGACTGACTGACTAGAAGACTGACTGACAGGTCTGCTCTACTTCATCACCTTGGACAGGGCTTAGCTTACAGACCTGGCCACGTAGTGCTGTCGTGATGCCTGTACTGCCTTCAGCTGCTCTGGAGAGCTATTCGATGCCTCACCACACCGATGGGATGCTAGAACAAGGCTCTATAAGTGTGTGTGTCTGTGTGTCTACGTGCGTCTCTGTGTGCATGCATGCATGGGTGTGTGGGTCTGTGTGTTTAGTACAGGGCTCTCCAACCGTGTTCCTGGAGAGCTACACGGCTTTAGGTTTTCGCTGCAACCCCAGTTGTAACTGATTCAGTTTATCAACCCGTTTATTATTAGAATCAGGTGTACTAGATTAGGGTTGGAATGAAAACCTACAGGACGGTAGCTCTCCAGTAACAGGGTTGGAATGAAAACCTACAGGACGGTAGCTCTCCAGGAACAGGGTTGGAGTGAAAACCTACAGGACGGTAGCTCTCCAGTAACAGGGTTGGAATGAAAACCTACAGGACGGTAGCTCTCCAGTAACAGGGTTGGAATGAAAACCTACAGGACGGTAGCTCTCCAGTAACAGGGTTGGAATGAAAACCTACAGGACGGTAGCTCTCCAGGAACAGGGTTGGAGTGAAAACCTACAGGACGGTAGCTCTCCAGTAACAGGGTTGGAATGAAAACCTACAGGACGGTAGCTCTCCAGTAACAGGGTTGGAATGAAAACCTACAGGACGGTAGTTCTCCAGTAACAGGGTTGGAATGAAAACCTACAGGACGGTAGTTCTCCAGTAACAGGGTTGGAATGAAAACCTACAGGACGGTAGTTCTCCAGTAACAGGGTTAGAATGAAAACCTACAGGACGGTAGTTCTCCAGTAACAGGGTTGGAATGAAAACCTACAGGACGGTAGTTCTCCAGTAACAGGGTTAGAATGAAAACCTACAGGACGGTAGTTCTCCAGTAACAGGGTTGGAATGAAAACCTACAGGACGGTAGCTCTCCAGTAACAGGGTTGGAATGAAAACCTACAGGACGGTAGTTCTCCAGTAACAGGGTTGGAATGAAAACCTACAGGACGGTAGTTCTCCAGTAACTGGGTTGGAGTGTCCTGGTTTAGTATGTGTGCATTCCATACGGACCCCATTAGGAATCTGAGTGATCCCACACAAAGTGGTGGAGAGACTGTGAGTGACAGGTTAGTGGAGGGAGGGAGAGAGGGATGGATGGAGTGAGAGGGAGGGAGGGAGGGAGGGAGGGAGGGAGGGAGGGAGGGAGGGAGGGAGGGAGGGAGGGAGGGAGGGAGGGAGGAGAGGAGAGAGGGGGGTATGTACTTTAGTCAACATTCAGAAGCATGCACTTCAGCTAATGAGATAGCCAAGAGGTCAGCCTCTAACTACACATAGATAATGGCTGTCTCCTGAAACCATGGCAACAACTCCCCCCCAGTAAAATCAATGCAGGGCTTTTTGTCAGCTTAATGACCTCTCAGGTTGGTCTGTCTAACTGTACCTGTACCATGAGGTATGCATTAAACAGCACCCTCACTGCCTGCATCCCTCCCTGCCTGTCCATTTGAAGTGTTTTATTATTTGGTCCAAAGAGGAAGGAAAATGCAATCACGAGGATCCACTTTTGTAGACAATACTGTATACCGACACACCGACAGAGCATTGTGCAAAGAAACCAACCTTCGCAATATGAACTGGAATTACATGGGTCTATTACTGAACTTTTTGTTGAACAAAAATATTTGAATTGGAAGAGGCTGTCACTGGCAAACATGGTAACCAGCCAGGCCTCAGAATAGACGTAACATAGTAAAGGTAAAGACGGGACACTCAAATTAGTATGATATGTTATGTTGGGTATGGTAACTTAAGGGATGGCTGGGTGTATAATGCGAACATCTAGCAATCCAAAGGTTGCAAGTTCGAATCTCAACACTGACAACTTTACATTTTTGCATTTGAGCTAATTAGTAACTTTTCAAGTTCTTACTACTTTTTAGCTACTTTGCAATTACTTGTTAACTGACCTTTCCCCTAACCTAACTCTTAAACAGAAAACATTAGCCAGCTAGCTAATTTGTAACATTTTAACATTAACAACATCATACGTTTTGTAAATTCATAACATATAAAAATAATTGTAACGCGTAACATATCATACGAAATGGGTGATGGACATCCACAAATTAATATATTCAACACAAAACGTAACATATCATACTAAATAGTGCCTCAGATTTTATATACAGAATAATATGAAATGCTCTGAGACCAGGTTGTGGTTACAGACCCAACAACATTACATAGTATGCCTTCCTTATGCCTTCCTTATAATACACAAAGTAATCAAAACAAGGAAATGCATCACTCTAACATTGCCTGAAATGATGAATAAGATACTAATGACTTATATAAGCAATATAACAATGGAGCTGTACAAACTATGGTATAAGGGAACGATGAGCGGACAAGAGGCAAGCCGTAATTTCGATTAAAACTTGAGCGAGCTGAGATGGACGTAGCCTATATGCCTATTTGTTCAGCACTTTTAAAATGGACAACGACAAATTTCAGAACATGGGCCGTTCTTACAGTTTTCTCCCTGTACACCAAGTCAGAACAGTAGGCTAAGTTCTGAGGGGAAGAGGGACCAAATTCCCAGGGTGAGACACATAGGCTACTAACAGCTTACTACACAACATACACTTATGGTCTAAACTCACCAAAGGCAAGCGTGCGAGGCATGATTGTGATTTATTTTAGAAGGCATTGTTTTGAATTATAATGATCCAACCAAAGCTGGGCGGGCGGGATATCCGCTATGAACGTGCCTCTGTTTTTGCATTTTATCGCTGCCGCTGTAGTCACATAAAACAAAGCAAAAATCATTATTCACTTTTTTTCAAGCTCATTTGAATTGGAAGAGATAGCTAAGAGTTGAGGCTTTAACGTACATGCTAAATTAGACCAAGTCATCCACTTCTGGATAGACAACATTGCTATCAGGAAAGATAATTGGCGATATATGGACTATCCTGCTTGCACACAGTCACTGTTCTGCCTGTCCCGTCCTTTCCACCTGCCTTGCTCTGCTTGCTCCGCCCACCCGCTTCTGGTGAGTTTTTCGCTTTAGTGTTACTTTCTTAGCTACAGTATACATATTTCCCCATTATATTACATCAATTATGCAGCAGCATACAATATATATTTTTGGACGGTGGCGTGGCGGTCCTTCTTCTGGGAAAGCTTCTCAATTACTTTGTCATTAAAGTCTGGCATTCTCTGGATGAACTTGAAGTAATGCTGGATTGACAGCATGGCCAATGCATTCAACCTTTTCTGGCCCATTGTGTTGCGTGTTACCACCATTAGAAGGTCTAGGAGTCAGGCAATCTGAAAAGTTTTGATTGACACACTGAGCTACTGCTGTTAGATATATAAGTACCATTACACCAGTCATTAACCCTCTCCTCCTCGCCACCCTCTCCTCCCCGTCCCCCTCTCCTCTCCTCCCCGTCCCCCTCTCCTCTCCTCCCCGTCCCCCTCTCCTCTCCTCCCCGCCCCCCTCTCCTCCCCATCTTCCTCCCGTCCCCGTCCCCCTCTCCTCTCCTCCCCGTCCCCTTCTCCTCTCCTCCCTGTCTCCCTCTCCTCCCCATCCCCCTCTGCTCCCCGTTCTCCTCTCCTCCCCATCCCCCTCTCCTTTACTCCCCGTCCCTCTCTCCTCTCCTCCCCGTCCTCCTCTCCTCCCCGTCCCCCTCTCCTCTCCTCGCCTCCCCGTCCTCCTCTCCTCTCCTCCCCGTCCTCCTCTCCTCCCCGTCCTCCTCTCCTCTCCTCCCTGTCCTCCTCTCCTCCCCGTCCCCCTCTACTCCCCGTCCCCCTCTCCTCCCCGCCCCCTCTCCTATCCTCCCTGTCCCCCATCTCCTTTCCTACCCGTCCCCCTCTCCTCTTCTCCCCGTCCCCGTACCCCTCTCCTCCCCACCCCGTCTTCTCTAATCCCCATCCCCCTCTCCTCCCCGTCCCCCTCTCCTCCCCGTCCCCCTCTCCTCTCCTTCCCGTCCCCGTCCCCCTCTCCTCCCCGTCTCCCTCTCCTCTCCTTCCCGTCCCCGTCCCCCTCTCCTCCCCGTCCCCGTCCCCGTCCCCCTCTCCTCTCATCCCCATCCCTCTCTCCTCTCCTCCCTGTCCCCCTCTTCTCTCCTCCCCATCCCGCTGTCCTCTTCTCTGTCTGTGTATACAGGTGTTCTCAGAAGGACCGTTGTGAGCGTGCAGATGAGCCGTACCGTTTCACTGCTGCTCTCTCTCAGTGTGTGAAGGCCACGGTGTACCCAGACAGCATTGCAGTGTCAGAGCCCAGCGTGCCAGTGAGTTAACGCAGACACACACACACACACCCACACACACACACACACACACACACACACACACACACACACACACACACACACACACACACACACACACACACACACACACACACACACACACACACACACACACACACACATACTCACTCCCCTACTCAACCATACCACACTAGCCCTACACACTGTCAACATCCAGATGGTAGTTATGGTATCATCTGAAACCAGGTTTTTACAGAGCTGGAGCTCTCTCTCAATCTATTCCAGAGTGATAGTGTATTGTAGATGAACACATATGCATAAACATCATCCTCTGTGTCTGATAAGTGCACTGTGTGGGTGTATATGTGTGCATATGCTTCCCCTGTGCCCAACATTTTGTTTTGTGTGCCAAGATGTGTGTGTGGGAGTGTGTGTGGGTGTGAAGTATAGTGTACTGAGTAGTATAGTAAGTCAACATGGGCAGACTGAAACAGACAAGCAGGCCCTCTGTAAGAGCTGCTATTGTCTTCTTTTTTATTCAGCTCAGTAATGCATGCAGCCACGCACACACTTTCACACACACACAATAACACTCTTACGTTGTGCTCTACTTGGAACAGCAGCGATGGGAATACAGACGTCCCTCCGGACGAAGGTCTCTAAACTGTCTTTGGTAGTGTTGTCACTATACCAGTACCACGATACTAGGACGAAAGGAGGCAAAGAAATCAAAACATGAAGCGAACTTAATTTTTGCAAGATATATCACATACAGTATGTTTTATAGGACCATAGAGTTTAGCCTGCTTCATTTTTTATTTTCTGCCAAGGACAATCTGGTATCGTGACAACACTAGCCTTTGGGCTTTTCAATGTCTACTCTACATTTTATTTTTCATATTCCCAGCAGCACAACAAAGAACCCTACATTTTGTTCCCGCGTCAATATTGTCCATGTTGTGTACTGATGTACACCGTTCAGGCATTACTATCCCTGTAACAGGTGAGCCATCATAGTTCTACCTCTAACAGGGGTGACCATGGCCCTAGTTCTACCTCTAACAGGGGTGACCATGGCCCTAGTTCTACCTCTATCAGGGTGACCATGACCCTAGTTCTACCTCTATCAGGGGTGACCATGACCCTAGTTCTATCTCTAAAAAGGGTGACAATGACCCTAGTTCTACCTCTATCAGGGGTGACCATGACCCTAGTTCTACTTCTAACATGGGTGACCATGGCCCTAGTTCTACCTCTATCAGGGGTGACCATGACCCTAGTTCTATCTCTAAAAAGGGTGACAATGACCCTAGTTCTACCTCTATCAGGGGTGACCATGACCCTAGTTCTATCTCTAAAAAGGGTGACAATGACCCTAGTTCTACCTCTATCAGGGGTGACCATGACCCTAGTTCTACCTCTAACATGGGTGACCATGGCCCTAATTCTACCTCTAACAGGGGTGACCATGGCCTTAGCTCTACCTCTAACCGGGGTGACCATGACCCTAGTTCTACCTCTAACAGGGGTGACCATGACCCTAGTTCTACCTCTAACAGGGGTGACCATGACCCTAGTTCTACCTCTAACAGGGGTGACCCTGGCCCTAGTTATATCTCTAACAAAGTTGGCCATGGCCCTAGTTCTACCTCTATCAGGGGTGACCATGGCCCTAGTTCTACCTCTAACAGGGGTGACCATGACCCTAGTTCTACCTCTAACAGGGGTGACCATGACCCTAGTTCTACCTCTAACAGGGGTGACCATGACCCTAGTTCTACCTCTAACAGGGGTGACCATGACCCTAGTTCTACCTCTAACAGGGGTGACCATGACCCTAGTTCTACCTCTAACAGGGGTGACCATGACCCTAGTTCTACCTCTAACAGGGGTGACCATGACCCCAGTTCTACCTCTATCAGGGGTGACCATGACCCTAGTTCTACCTCTATCAGGGGTGACCATGACCCTAGTTCTACCTCTATCAGGGGTGACCATGGCCCTAGTTCTACCTCTAACAGGGGTGACCATGGCCCTAGTTCTACCTCTAACCGGGGTGACCATGACCCTAGTTCTACCTCTATCAGGGGTGACCATGGCCCTAGTTCTACCTATAACCGGGGTGACCATGGCCCTAGTTCTACCTTTGACCGGGGTGACCATGGCCCTAGTTCTACCTCTAACAGGGGTGACCATGACCCTAGTTCTATCTCTAACAGGGGTGACCATGGCCCTAGTTCTACCTCTAACAGGGGTGACCATGGCCCTAATTCTACCTCTATCAGGAGTGACCATGACCCTAGTTCTATCTCTAACAGGGGTGACCATAGCCTTAGTTCTACCTTTAACCGAAGTGACCATGGCCCTAGTTCTACCTCTAATAGGGGTGAACATGGCACTAGTTCTAGCTCTAACAGGGGTGACCATGGCCCTAGTTCTACCTCTAACTGGGGTGACCATGACCCTAGTTCTACCCCTAACCGGGGTGACCATGGCCCTAGTTCTACCTCTAACCGGGTTGACCATGGCCCTAGTTCTACCTCTAACCCGGGTCACCATGGCCCTAGTTCTACCTCTAACCGGGGTGACCATGGCCCTAGTTCTACCTCTATCAGGGGTGACCATGACCCTAGTTCTACCTCTATCCCGGGTGACCATGACCCTAGTTCTACCTCTAACCGGGGCGACCATGGCCCTAGTTCTATCTCTAACCGGGGTGACCATGGCCCTAGTTCTACCTCTATCAGGGGTGACCATGACCCTAGTTCTACCTCTATCCCGGGTGACCATGACCCTAGTTCTATCTCTAACAGGGGTGACCATGGCCCTAGTTTTACCTCTAACCGGGGTGACCATGGCCCTAGTTATACCTCTAACCGGGTTGACCATGGCCCTAGTTCTACCTCTAACCTGGGTGACCATGGCCCTAGTTCTATCTCTAACCGGGGTGACCATGGCCCTAGTTCTACCTCTATCCCGGGTGACCATGACCCTAGTTCTATCTCTTACAGTGGTGAGCATGGCCCTAGTTTTACCTCTAACCGGGGCAACCATGGCCCTAGTTCTACCTCTAACCGGGTTGACCATGGCCCTAGTTCTACCTCTAACAGGGGTGACCATGGCCCTAGTTCTACCTCTAACAGGGGTGACCATGACCCTAGTTCTACCTCTAACTGGGGTGACCATGGCCCTAGTTCTACCTCTAACAGGGGTGACCATGACCCTAGTTCTACCTCTAACCGGGGTGACCATGGCCCTAGTTCTACCTCTAACCGGGTTGACCATGGCCATAGTTCTACCTCTAACCAGGGTGACCATGACCCTAGTTCTATCTCTAACCGGGGTGACCATGGCCCTCGTTCTACCTCTAACCGGGTTGACCATGGCCCTAGTTCTACCTCTAACAGGGGTGACCATGGCCCTAGTTTTACCTCTAACCGGGGTGACCATGGCCCTAGTTCTACCTCTAACCGGGGACACCATGGCCCTAGTTCTACCTCTAACCGGGATGACCATGGCCCTAGTTCTACCTCTAACCGGGGTGACCATGGCCCTAGTTCTACCTCTAACCCGGGTGACCATGGCCCTAGTTCTACCTCTAACCGGGGTGACCATGGCCCTAGTTCTACCTCTAACCGGGATGACCATGGCCCTAGTTCTACCTCTAACCGGGATGACCATGGCCCTAGTTCTACCTCTAACCGGGGTGACCATGGCCCTAGTTCTACCTCTAACCGGGATGACCATGGCCCTAGTTCTACCTCTAACCGGGGTGACCATGGCCCTAGTTCTACCTCTAACCGGGATGACCATGGCCCTAGTTCTACCTCTAACCGGGGTGACCATGGCCCTAGTTCTACCTCTAACCCGGGTGACCATGGCCCTAGTTCTACCTCTATCAGGGGTGACCATGACCCTAGTTCTACCTCTATCCCGGGTGACCATGACCCTAATTCTATCTCTAACAGGGGTGACCATGGCCCTAGTTCTACCTCTAACCTGGGTGACCATGGCCCTAGTTCTATCTCTAACCGGGGTGACCATGGCCCTAGTTCTACCTCTATCCCGGGTGACCATGACCCTAGTTCTATCTCTTACAGTGGTGAGCATGGCCCTAGTTTTACCTCTAACCGGGGCAACCATGGCCCTAGTTCTACCTCTAACCGGGTTGACCATGGCCCTAGTTCTACCTCTAACAGGGGTGACCATGGCCCTAGTTCTACCTCTAACAGGGGTGACCATGACCCTAGTTCAACCTCTAACCGGGGTGACCATGGCCCTAGTTCTACCTCTAACAGGGGTGACCATGACCCTAGTTCTACCTCTAACCGGGGTGACCATGGCCCTAGTTCTACCTCTAACCGGGTTGACCATGGCCATAGTTCTACCTCTAACCGGGGTGACCATGGCCCTAGTTCTATCTCTAACCGGGGTGACCATGGCCCTCGTTCTACCTCTAACCGGGTTGACCATGGCCCTAGTTCTACCTCTAACCGGGGTGACCATGGCCCTAGTTTTACCTCTAACCGGGGTGACCATGGCCCTAGTTCTACCTCTAACCGGGGACACCATGGCCCTAGTTCTACCTCTAACCGGGATGACCATGGCCCTAGTTCTACCTCTAACCGGGGTGACCATGGCCCTAGTTCTACCTCTAACCCGGGTGACCATGGCCCTAGTTCTACCTCTAACCGGGGTGACCATGGCCCTAGTTCTACCTCTAACCGGGATGACCATGGCCCTAGTTCTACCTCTAACCGGGATGACCATGGCCCTAGTTCTACCTCTAACCGGGGTGACCATGGCCCTAGTTCTACCTCTAACCCGGGTGACCATGACCCTAGTTCTACCTCTAACAGGGGTGACCATGACCCTAGTTCTACCTCTAACAGGGGTGACCATGACCCTAGTTCTACCTCTAACAGGGGTGACCATGACCCCAGTTCTACCTCTATCAGGGGTGACCATGACCCTAGTTCTACCTCTATCAGGGGTGACCATGACCCTAGTTCTACCTCTATCAGGGGTGACCATGGCCCTAGTTCTACCTCTAACAGGGGTGACCATTGGCCTAGTTCTACCTCTAACCGGGGTGACCATGACCCTAGTTCTACCTCTATCAGGGGTGACCATGGCCCTAGTTCTACCTATAACCGGGGTGACCATGGCCCTAGTTCTACCTTTGACCGGGGTGACCATGGCCCTAGTTCTACCTCTAACAGGGGTGACCATGACCCTAGTTCTATCTCTAACAGGGGTGACCATGTCCCTAGTTCTACCTCTAACAGGGGTGACCATGGCCCTAATTCTACCTCTATCAGGAGTGACCATGACCCTAGTTCTATCTCTAACAGGGGTGACCATAGCCTTAGTTCTACCTTTAACCGAAGTGACCATGGCCCTAGTTCTACCTCTAATAGGGGTGAACATGGCACTAGTTCTAGCTCTAACAGGGGTGACCATGGCCCTAGTTCTACCTCTAACTGGGGTGACCATGACCCTAGTTCTACCCCTAACCGGGGTGACCATGGCCCTAGTTCTACCTCTAACCGGGTTGACCATGGCCCTAGTTCTACCTCTAACCCGGGTGACCATGGCCCTAGTTCTACCTCTAACCGGGGTGACCATGGCCCTAGTTCTACCTCTATCAGGGGTGACCATGACCCTAGTTCTACCTCTATCCCGGGTGACCATGACCCTAGTTCTACCTCTAACCGGGGCGACCATGGCCCTAGTTCTATCTCTAACCGGGGTGACCATGGCCCTAGTTCTACCTCTATCAGGGGTGACCATGACCCTAGTTCTACCTCTATCCCGGGTGACCATGACCCTAGTTCTATCTCTAACAGGGGTGACCATGGCCCTAGTTTTACCTCTAACCGGGGTGACCATGGCCCTAGTTATACCTCTAACCGGGTTGACCATGGCCCTAGTTCTACCTCTAACCTGGGTGACCATGGCCCTAGTTCTATCTCTAACCGGGGTGACCATGGCCCTAGTTCTACCTCTAACCGGGGTGACCATGGCCCTAGTTCTACCTCTAACAGGGGTGACCATGACCCTAGTTCTACCTCTAACCGGGGTGACCATGGCCCTAGTTCTACCTCTAACCGGGTTGACCATGGCCATAGTTCTACCTCTAACCAGGGTGACCATGACCCTAGTTCTATCTCTAACCGGGGTGACCATGGCCCTCGTTCTACCTCTAACCGGGTTGACCATGGCCCTAGTTCTACCTCTAACAGGGGTGACCATGGCCCTAGTTTTACCTCTAACCGGGGTGACCATGGCCCTAGTTCTACCTCTAACCGGGGACACCATGGCCCTAGTTCTACCTCTAACCGGGATGACCATGGCCCTAGTTCTACCTCTAACCCGGGTGACCATGGCCCTAGTTCTACCTCTAACCCGGGTGACCATGGCCCTAGTTCTACCTCTTTCAGGGGTGACCATGACCCTAGTTCTACCTCTATCCCGGGTGACCATGACCCTAATTCTATCTCTAACAGGGGTGACCATGGCCCTAGTTCTACCTCTAACCTGGGTGACCATGGCCCTAGTTCTACCTCTAACCGGGGTGACCATGGCCCTAGTTCTACCTCTAACCCGGGTGACCATGGCCCTAGTTCTACCTCTAACCCGGGTGACCATGGCCCTAGTTCTACCTCTAACCGGGGTGACCATGGCCCTAGTTCTACCTCTATCAGGGGTGACCATGACCCTAGTTCTACCTCTATCCCGGGTGACCATGACCCTAGTTCTACCTCTAACCGGGGCGACCATGGCCCTAGTTCTATCTCTAACCGGGGTGACCATGGCCCTAGTTCTACCTCTATCAGGGGTGACCATGACCCTAGTTCTACCTCTATCCCGGGTGACCATGACCCTAGTTCTATCTCTAACAGGGGTGACCATGGCCCTAGTTTTACCTCTAACCGGGGTGACCATGGCCCTAGTTCTACCTCTAACCCGGGTGACCATGGCCCTAGTTCTACCTCTTTCAGGGGTGACCATGGCCCTAGTTCTACCTCTAACCGGGGTGACCATGGCCCTAGTTCTACCTCTAACCGGGGACACCATGGCCCTAGTTCTACCTCTAACCGGGATGACCATGGCCCTAGTTCTACCTCTAACCGGGGTGACCATGGCCCTAGTTCTACCTCTAACCCGGGTGACCATGGCCCTAGTTCTACCTCTAACCGGGGTGACCATGGCCCTAGTTCTACCTCTAACCGGGATGACCATGGCCCTAGTTCTACCTCTAACCGGGATGACCATGGCCCTAGTTCTACCTCTAACCGGGGTGACCATGGCCCTAGTTCTACCTCTAACCGGGATGACCATGGCCCTAGTTCTACCTCTAACCGGGGTGACCATGGCCCTAGTTCTACCTCTAACCGGGGTGACCATGGCCCTAGTTCTACCTCTAACCGGGGTGACCATGGCCCTAGTTCTACCTCTAACCGGGATGACCATGGCCCTAGTTCTACCTCTAACCGGGGTGACCATGGCCCTAGTTCTACCTCTAACCGGGATGACCATGGCCCTAGTTCTACCTCTAACCGGGGTGACCATGGCCCTAGTTCTACCTCTAACCCGGGTGACCATGGCCCTAGTTCTACCTCTATCAGGGGTGACCATAACCCTAGTTCTACCTCTATCCCGGGTGACCATGACCCTAATTCTATCTCTAACAGGGGTGACCATGGCCCTAGTTTTACCTCTAACCGGGGTGACCATGGCCCTAGTTCTACCTCTAACCGGGTTGACCATGGCCCTAGTTCTACCTCTAACAGGGGTGACCATGGCCCTAGTTCTACCTCTAACAGGGGTGACCATGACCCTAGTTCTACCTCTAACCGGGGTCACCATGGCCCTAGTTCTACCTCTAACCGGGTTGACCATGGCCCTAGTTCTACCTCTAACTGGGTTGACCATGGGCCTAGTTCTACCTCTAACAGGGGTGACCATGGCCCTAGTTCTACCTCTAACAGGGGTGACCATGACCCTAGTTCTACCTCTAACTGGGGTGGCCATGGCCCTAGTTCTACCTCTAACCGGGGTGACCATGACCCTAGTTCTACCTCTAACAGGGGTGACCATGACCCTAGTTCTACCTCTAACAGGGGTGACCATGGCCCTGTATTTGTATTTATTAGTGATCCCCATTAGCTGTTGCCAAGACAGCAGCTACTCTTCCTGGGGTCCAAACACATTAAATCACTTACATTGCATATAAAACAAAAGATACAACAGTACATCA
>NC_092113.1:28225245-28265245 GCF_045679555.1 Salvelinus alpinus
TGTGTGGTTGTTCCTATGTGAGGTGTAATGTGTGGTTGTTTTTATGTGAGGTGTAATGTGTGGTTGTTTCTATGTGAGGTGTAATGTGTGGTTGTTCCTATGTGAGGTGTAATGTGTGGTTGTTCCTATGTGAGGTGTAATGTGTGGTTGTTCCTATGTGAGGTGTAATGTGTGGTTGTTCCTATGTGAGGTGTAATGTGTGGTTGTTACTATGTGAGGTGTAATGTGTGGTTGTTTCTATGTGAGGTGTAATGTGTGGTTGTTTCTATGTGAGGTGTAATGTGTGGTTGTTCCTATGTGAGGTGTAATGTGTGGTTGTTTCTATGTGAGGTGTAATGTGTGGTTGTTTCTATGTGAGGTGTAATGTGTGGTTGTTCCTATGTGAGGTGTAATGTGTGGTTGTTCCTATGTGAGGTGTAATGTGTGGTTGTTTTTATGTGAGGTTTAATGTGTGGTTGTTACTATGTGAGGTTTAATGTGTGGTTGTTCCTATGTGAGGTGTAATGTGTGGTTGTTCCTATGTGAGGTGTAATGTGTGGTTGTTTTTATGTGAGGTTTAATGTGTGGTTGTTCCTATGTGAGGTGTAATGTGTGGTTGTTCCTATGTGAGGTGTAATGTGTGGTTGTTTCTATGTGAGGTGTAATGTGTGGTTGTTTCTATGTGAGGTGTAATGTGTGGTTGTTCCTATGTGAGGTGTAATGTGTGGTTTCTACCTCTCTCTATGCAGTTGCTGGTGAAGGTGTCTGATGTCCCAGACCTGGCAGCTGGGATCACCTGTTCCTTTGGAAACCTGACAGAGGTGGAGGGACAGGTCAGCGGTAACCAGATCTTCTGTCTGTCCCCCACCGCTAAGGATGTTCCCCTCATACCTGCTGACCAAGGTAGATACACACATGCACCTGATGTATCTGGCGAAGGAGGCAATCACAATCACCAATGGAAAACAATTATGTTCCTCGATTCCATACTAGCTAGATTCACTTAGATGAACTCCCATTAAAGTCAAGGTGATAGTTGGCTTTGAGCCATACAGTTGTACACAGTACAGCAGCGGGCTGTGGCATTACGACCATTATTTCACTTCCTTCTTTTCCTCCCTCTCTCTGCTATTTATAACCTCCTGTAGAGTCGTGTGTTAATGAGATGTCCGATGTTCCCTCTGTCCGTCTCCACTCTCTAACACACACATTGGTCTCCATTCACTAATCCCACATCTGGTCCCATCATCGATCCAAACCCTCACGTGGGTGGTGGTCCAGGCAGCCTAATGAGCTCCCCCTGCCCACAGACCAGTCCCCCTGGCTGGGGAGTGTGCTCCACACCAGCCCTGGCCTCATTAAGAAACCTGGAGGATGGGTGACCAGGGACCAGGGCCTGTGTCCGGATAGAGCTGCCCACATTACTGCCCTCACATGGGGCTAACACAGCACTGAGGGCAGTGTAGAGGTACAGGGTAGGATAGACTGATAATGGGGAGGTAGACAAGGAGTAGCTCAGGGATGGTAAGCTAGTAAGGGTTGTGTTGAACAAGATGCTGTACATCTTCCTAAGTCTGCGGGTGGTTTTAACCTTCCAGTCTTGGAATTGTATCAACTCGCTACCCAAGGCTTTTTCTTGGGACATATAGTTAAATGCACTAAAAAGGAACAGTGGGTACATATTGAAGATAAACATGCTCACCCCCAGAATCTTTTTCCGCATCTATTTTCTAAGTATAATGCTAAGAACATTAATAACTTCATAGTTAAGAACAGTATAACAATATGGAAGAAAATGAAACGTATTCTACAAGAACCAATATCACTCCTTAAAAACACAACCCTATGGTACAGTCCTTGGATAACTTCTCACAATTCACTGATAGAATGGTCTACATGGAAAACTAAAGGCATAGAAACCATAAATGACTTGGTAACAGGAAATACATTTATTTCCATGACAGAATTAAAAAGCTATTTTGGACGAACCAATGTAGATATTTTCATTACTTAAAAGTTTCATATCAAGGCATTTCAGAGTAATCTTTAGGGAACCCCATTTGAGTCAGAAAATATATTCATATGATATGTAAGATAGGCTCTCTGCAATGTTTTGCATATCTAACGAACAAAATGTAACTAACAATTTTGCGAAAATCCAGTATAAACGAATGTATAGAATTTATTACACAAATTCTACAGCACAACAGCAGAATCCTGTCTTAGTGTAAAACTAACAGTGACTCAATAACCCATGCCTTCTGGGAATGCTACAGTGAGTGAAAAAAGTATTTGATCCCATGCTGATTTTGTACGTTTGCCCGCTGACAAAGAAGTGATCAGTCTATAATTTTAATGGTAGGTTTATTTGAACAGTGAGAGACAGAATAACATTTTAAAAAATCCAGAAAAACGCATGTCAAAAATATTATAAATTGATTTGCATTTTAATGAGGGAAATAAGTATTTGACCCCTCTGCAAAACATGACTTAGTACTTGGTGGCAAAACCCTTGTTGGCAATCACAGAGGTCAGACGTTTCTTGTAGTTGGCCACCAGGTTTGCACACATCTCAGGAGGGATTTTGTCCCACTCCTCTTTGCAGATCTTCTCCAAGTCATTAAGGTTTCGAGGCTGACGTTTGGCAACTCAAACCTTCAGCTCCCTCCACAGATTTTCTATGGGATTAAGGTCTGGAGACTGGCTAGGCCACTCCAGGACCTTAATGTCCTTCTTCTTGAGCCACTCCTTTGTTGCCTTGACCGTGAGTTTTGGGTCATTGTCATGCTGGAATACCCATCCATGACCCATTTTCAATGCCCTGGCTGAGGGAAGGAGGTTCTCACCCAAGATTTGACGGTACATGGCCCCGTCCATTGTCCCTTTGATGCGGTGAAGTTGTCCTGTCCCCTTAGCAGAAAAACACCCCCAAAGCATAATGTTTCCACCTCCATGTTTGACGTTGGGGATGGTGTTCTTGGGGTCATAAGCAGCATTCCTCCTCCTCCAAACACGGCGAGTTGAGTTGATGCCAAAGAGCTCCATTTTGGTCTCATCTGACCACAACACTTTCACCCAGTTGTCCTCTGAATCATTCAGATGTTCATTGGCAAACTTCAGACGGGCATGTATATGTGCTTTCTTGAGCAGGGGGACCTTGCGGGCGCTGCAGGATTTCAGTCCTTCACGGCGTAGTGTGTTACCAATTGTTTTCTTGGTGACTATGGTCCCAGCTGCCTTGAGATCATTGACAAGATCCTCCCGTGTAGTTCTGGGCTGATTCCTCACCGTTCTCATGATCATTGCAACTCCACGAGGTGAGAACTTGCATGGAGCCCCAGGCCGAGGGAGATTGACAGTTCTTTTGTGTTTCTTCCATTTGCGAATTATCGCACCAACTGTTGTCACCTTCTCACCAAGCTGCTTGCCGATGGTCTTGTAGCCCATTCCAGCCTTGTGTATGACTACAATCTTGTCCCTGACATCCTTGGAGAGCTCTTTGGTCTTGGTGGAGAGTTTGGAATCTGATTGATTGATTGCTTCTGTGGACAGGTGTCTTTTATACAGGTAACAAACTGAGATTAGGAGCACTCCCTTTAAGAGTGTGCTCCTAATCTCAGCTCGTTACCTGTATAAAAGACACCTGGGAGCCAGAAATCTTTCTGATTGAGAGGGGGTCAAATACTTATTTCCCTCATTAAAATGCAAATCAATTTATAACATTTTTGACATACATTTTTCTGGATATTTTTGTTGTTATTCTGGCTCTCACTGTTCAAATAAACCTACCATTAAAATTATAGACTGATAATTTCTTTGTCAGTGGGCAAACGTACAAAATCAGCAGGTGATCAAATACTTTTTTTCCCTCACTGTATATAGTCCAAAAGTTATGGGCAGAGTGTCAGGGAAATTGCACGATTATGTTATAATGCTTGTATTGCATTATAATGGTTGTTTTATTCGACAGAATAGAGTATTCTGTTAACTATTGTGTGTGTGTGTGTTCTACTGAGGATGGGCCTCTATGAGATAACACTGACAGAGGAGATTTACGATGTCTTTGGGTGATAAAACCTAAAGAGTATTCCAGAGAACATGAGTTAATGTTTCTGCTCTATACCGTACCAGGAAGAGATGGTTCCAGTTTGGAGTCTTAACCTTGTGAACATTCTATGTATCTGTTGTTCGTCATGTAGGTTGAAAGGGGTGTATCTTGGCTATAAAAGACCTTTGTACTTTTGTTTTATCACTCTCAACGGATCATTAGAAATGGTGAATCGTTGAAAGTCATTGCTATTGCAAAGCTCTTATTATTAAAGATGTAGTTTAAGTATATCTCTGACTTGTGTGATAAGTTTGTCTCTCCTTATTTTATAGTGAAGAAATGAACCACCACAAGAGTTAGAAAGTTGGCTGATAGAAGTATTACAATGTAAATGTACTGTTAACCTGTCTGTCTGCATACTTCCAGACATGGCATATGGGGGTGTAGTGAGATACCCAATGGGTTGGACGATACTTTTCTCGTCAATCATCTTGAAAAAACGTATACTTACAAACTATAATTCAATCCTCCATCGTTAACACAATGGAAATGTCAAGTTATTTATTATCTAAATGTTGAAAGTGTGTGGGCGACAGAGAGACACAAAATGGTGCAGTTTGAGGCTGAGTGGCGCAGTGGTCTAAGACACTCCATCTCAGTGTATAGAGGCGTCACTGCAGTACCTAGTTCAAATCCAGGCTGCATCACATCCGGCTGTGATTGGGAGTCCCATAGGGCAGCACATAATTGACCCAGCATCGTATTGTAAATAAGAATGTGTTGTTGCCTAGTTAAATAAAGGTTAAATTAAAAATACAAATAAATATTGCTGAGAGTGATGGGGGTGTGAGCAGGTGGGTCTGAGCAATAAGTGACGTTGTGGATGTTTGTGTGCATCTGTATGTTTATGTATTGTTAAAAAAAAAATCTGAATAAAATCATAAAATAAAAAAACTAGATGGTGTATTGATGTGCCTTTCCAAGTAAGGTAAATAGGCCCAATCCAAGGTTATTCTTCTCTGCTAGATGTTTCTTTCTGCTAGAGAGCCAGGTTTTGAGCCCAGGTTTTATGAGTACTGAAATATTTCAGAGCTCTACATGTATCATAAGGTAGAACATGTAATATTCATGTGTGACGTCATAGGTGATCACACACACATACAATCACTGTAGATGATTACACACACTATGTGTTTGTTTGTGTATGTGTGTGCTGTCACAGTGATGTAATCCCATCTCTGAGAATAAAATGTCAGCCATGTTTACCCAACAGTCACCAGGTCGGTGGCGTGTGGGAGCTTATATGAATGTCTCTCCCCCAGGTAAAGGTCAGTTTATCCCCTCATAATCTCCCTCTCAATCCGACCTCATACACATACACACACCCTGCCCCTCATCAGCCAGGACTAGCCGGCCACCTACCTACATACCAAACAACCAGGGGAGAGGTTATTGACCAGATGAACATTGATCATGTGCAGAAGTAATGAGAGTGAAGGAAGGGGGAGAGAGGGATGGAAGAGAGGGAGGGAGGGTGACAGTGGAGGAGCTAGGGAAGGGAGGGAGGAAGGACGGAGTGAAAGAGGAAGATGGAGGGAAAGGAGGTTTTATCTGCCTGAGAGGGAAACAAAATGGCAGACACAGGAACAACATCTACACTACCGTTCAAACGTTTGGGCTCACTTATAAATGTCCTTGTTTTCCATGAAAACATACATGAAATGAGTTGCAAAATGAATAGGAAATATAGTCAAGATGTTGACAAGGTTATAATGATTTTTAATTGAAATAATAATTGTGTCCTTCAAACTTTGCTTTCGTCAAAGAATCCTCCATTTGCAGCAATTACAGCCTTACAGACCTTTAGCATTCTAGTTGTCAATTTGTTGAGGTAATCTGAAGAGATTTCACCACATGCTTCCCCTGAGGCACCTCCCACAAATTGGATTGCCTTGATGGGCACTTCTTACGTACCATACGGTCAAGTTGCTCCCACAACAGCTCAATAGGGTTGAGATCCGGTGACTGTGCTGGCCACTCCATTATAGACAGAATACCAGCTGACTGCTTCTTCCCTAAATAGTTATTGCATAGTTTGGAGTTGTGCTTGGGGTCATTGTCCTGTTGTAGGAGGAAATTGGCTCCAATTAAGCACCGTCCACAGGACATGGCATGGCATTGCAAAATGGAGTAATGGCCTTCCTCCTTCAAGATCCGTTTTACCCTGTACAAATCTCCCACTTTACCACCACCAAAGCACCCCCAGACCATCACATTGCCTCCGCCATGCTTGACAGATGGTGTCAAGCACTCCTCCAGCATCTTTTCATTTTTTCTGCGTCTCATGAATGTTCTTCTTTGTGATCCGAACAGCTCAAACTTAGATTTGTCTGTCCATAACACTTTTTTCCAATCTTCCTCAGTCCAGTGTCTGTGTTCTTTTGCCCATCTTAATATTTTATTTTTATTGGTCAGTCTGAGATATGGCTTTTTCTTTGCAACTCTGCCTAGAAGGCCAGCATCCACGAGTCACCTCTTCACTCTTGACGTTGAGACTGGTGTTTTGCGGGTACTATTTAATGAAGCTGCCAGTTGAGGACTTGTGAGGTGTCTGTTTCTCAAAGTAGACGCTCTAATGTACTTGTCCTCTTGCTCAGTTGTGCACCAGGGCCTCCTACTCCTCTTTTTCAATTCTGGTTAGAGCCAGTTTACACTGTTCTGTGAAGGGAGTAGGACACATCATTGTACAAGATCTTCAGTTGCTTGGCAATTTCTCACATGGAATAGCCTTCATTTCTCAGAACAAGAATATATTGAGTTTCAGAAGAAAGGTCTTTGTTTCTAGCCATTTTGAGCCTGTAATCGAACCCACAAATGCTGATGCTCCAGATACTCAACTAGTCTAAAGAAGGCCAGTTTTATTGCTTCTTTAATCAGGACAACAGTTTTCAGCTGTGCTAACATATTTGCAAAAGGGTTTTGTAATGATCAATTAGCCTTTTAAAATTATAAACTTGGATTAGCTAACACAACGTGCCATTGGAACACAGGAGTGATGGTTGCTGATAATGGACCTCTGTACCCCTATGTAGATATTTCATAACAAATTGTCCTTTTCCAGCTACAATAGTCATTTACAACATTAACAATGTCTACACTGTATTTCTGATCAATTTGATGTTATTTTAATGGACAAAAAAAAAAAGCTTTTCTTTCAAAAACAAGGACATTTCTAAGTGACCCCGGACTTTTGAACGGTAGTATATGTTTTATTGTCACATACACCAGATAGGTGCAGTGAAAAGTCCTGTTTTACAGGGTCAGCCATAGTAGTTCATCACCTCGGGCAAAAGTGCCTTGCTCAAGGGCACATCGACAGATTTTTTACCTTGTTGGCTCGGGTATTCGAATCACAAACCTACGCTAGTAGTTGCCAAATAGATGATGTGATGGAAAGCTGAAATGCAGAGCTGATGTAGTGCACTGTTCAGTCTGGTGTGTGGAAAAACATATCCCCAACAGGTGCAGTGAGAGAGAGAACAATGTACATAGGTTCATTAAAACCTCCCACACTACGAACCGTCTGAGCCCAAGCCTGCTTTCTACTTTACACATCACATCATTCTGTGATCAGAGAGAGAGAGAGAGAGAGAGAGAGAGAGAGAGAGAGAGAGAGAGAGAGAGAGAGAGAGAGAGAGAGAGAGAGAGAGAGAGAGAGAGAGAGAGAGAGAGAGAGAGAGAGAGAGAGAGAGAGAGAGAAGCATTGTTCATAACACAGATCTTTGTCTTTATAGTAGAATACCTATGAGTTTGTTATTCTGATTAAGGACCACCCAATGCCAAATCACTGCAGTCTCAGATGGTCATTTTCTAAAATGCTGGAAATGGAGAGACTAAGAGGGAAATGGAAAGACGATACCTAGTCAGTTGCACAACTGAATGCATTCAACCAAAATGTGTCTTCCATATTTAACCCAACCCCTCTGAATCAGAGAGGTGCATGGGGGCTGCCTTAATCAACATCCACGGTGCCCAGTTGTTGTTGGGGGTAAACTGCCTTGCTCATGGGCAGAACGACATAATTCTCCACCTTGCCGGCTCAGGGATTCGAACCTTTCGGTTACTGGCCCAGTACGCTTAACTGCTAGGCTACCTGCCAAACATATTCAAATAAAAAGGATAAAACATGGGTTATACTGTGTGTGTAGGTTTTGTGTGACTTAGAGTGTGGGATGAGATGTGTGTTTGTGTGGGATGAGTGGCCGGCCGGATGGGTCAGCTTGGACCTCAGCAGGTACCTGGTAGCCACTCAGACCCACCTCAGACCCAGCTGTCCCAGAGCAGAGACTGGCACCCGGTACCCCACTGCCCGCTACCTGGCCTCTGGTTCCCTTCCAGACCTCCGGCGGACTGAGAGGGTGAACAAGCAGACAGACAGAAGGACAGACTGAAGGAAGGATAGAAACTGGGGGAGGGGAAGAATAGAGTACTGGAGGGGAATATAGAAACCCAAGGGATAGAGAGACTGCTAGAGAAAGAGGAGGGATGTGTTCTTGAGAAACTGAAAAGATAGAGAGACTTCAAGAAAAAGAGGGGTGTTGTGTTTGTGTGTCTCTCCATTTGTATTCTAAGCAGGTTGTATTGAATCCAGGAAGGGTTGGTACAATCTGCTACATGTTATAGTGTGTCATTTGTATAAGTGCTTCATTCATCATTTTCTCTCCTCTCTCTCTTGCTCTCTCTCTCTCCTCTCTCCTCTCTCCTCTCTCCTCTCTCTCTCTCGCTCTCTCTCTCTCCTCTCTCATACTCTCTCTCTCTCTCTCTCGCTCTCGCTCTCGCTCTCTCTCTCTCTCTCTCTCTAGACTGGTCAGTTGTTGAGTTGAGGCTCAACTCTAAGGAGACTGGTCAGATGGTCATCAGCACGGAGGTCAAGTTCTACAACTGCAGTGTTCACCAACTGTGAGTATCTTCCTCATCTACTCCTGCAGTCCTGGGCCGGTATTCACTGCTGATCTAGCATCAGTTTTCCCTGTTAGATCATTATGAATAAGATTATATTGACAGGGGGAGACCTGCTTCTGGATCAGCATTTGTGAAGGACCCTGGAGCCCTGCAGTCTAGGGCCACACTACTGAATCAACGCTGTGTGAATATGTTACGGTGTCCCTACTCCCTAACCTTGCCTGCCTTTAGGCTCAACCTCCGAGCCTAAAATAGACCCTGTGATGTCTAATGCAATCTGATCCAAGCTGCTCCCTCCCATCAGCCTGTTTATTTTCTGCTCAGAGTCTGAACCTGGCTCTGTTGGATGTCATGGCCCTCTGTTTTGATTGAATGAGAGGCTGGGCTTCTCCCTTGCCTTCAGCTCCTCCCCTCCACTGTAGTGTCTGACTATGTCCTTGTGTCTGAAGTCAGTTTGAGGAGCCTATCTGAGTAGAACACAAAGTCACAGTCTGAGGAGCCTGTCTGAGTAGAACACAAAGTCACAGTCTGAGGAGCCTGTCTGAGTAGAACACAAAGTCACAGTCTGAGGAGCCTGTCTGAGTAGAACACAAAGTCACAGTCTGAGGAGCCTGTCTGAGTAGAACACAAAGTCACAGTCTGAGGAGCCTGTCTGAGTAGAACACAAAGTCACAGTCTGAGGAGCCTGTCTGAGTAGAACACAAAGTCACAGTTTGAGGAGCCTGTCTGAGTAGAACACAAAAGTCACAGTCTGAGGAGCCTGTCTGAGTAGAACACAAAGTCACAGTCTGAGGAGCCTGTCTGAGTAGAACACAAAGTCACAGTCTGAGGAGCCTGTCTGAGTAGAACACAAAGTCACAGTTTGAGGAGCCTGTCTGAGTGGAACACAAAGTCACAGTCTGAGGAGCCTGTCTGAGTGGAACACAAAGTCACAGTCTGAGGCGCCTGTCTGAGTAGAACACAAAGTCACAGTCTGAGGAGCCTGTCTGAGTAGAACACAAAGTCACAGTCTGAGGAATATGTCTGAGTAGAACACAAAGTCACAGTCTGAGGAGCCTGTCTGAGTGGAACACAAAGTCACAGTCTGAGGAGCCTGTCTGAGTAGAACACAAAGTCACAGTCTGAGGAGCCTGTCTGAGTAGAACACAAAGTCACAGTCTGAGGAGCCTGTCTGAGTAGAACACAAAGTCACAGTCTGAGGAGCCTGTCTGAGTAGAACACAAAGTCACAGTCTGAGGAGCCTGTCTGAGTAGAACACAAAGTCACAGTCTGAGGAGCCTGTCTGAGTAGAACACAAAGTCACAGTTTGAGGAGCCTGTCTGAGTGGAACACAAAGTCACAGTCTGAGGAGCCTGTCTGAGTGGAACACAAAGTCACAGTCTGAGGCGCCTGTCTGAGTAGAACACAAAGTCACAGTCTGAGGAGCCTGTCTGAGTAGAACACAAAGTCACAGTGTACTCTATTAAGAGCTCCCACATCTACTCAGATAATCAGGCAGTAAACACACACACACACACACACACGCACACACACACACACACACACACACACACACACACACACACACACACACACACACACACACACACACACACTGCTATACCGGCGGGTGAATCAGCCTCATTCTTCTGAATTAGATCCTCCCATGCTTTTGCTCTGATGAATATTTCAGCATAAACAAGTCTGCATCATTTATCCAGCCTGGAAAAGCTTAATTAGACTATACATCAGTCCAACAATCAACTCCTCATTATACTGTACAGTAAGACTATAAGGAGGGACCAGTTACTGTACCAGTCATACTGTAGGGTTAGTCTGAATCAGCACCCAGCACCCTATATCGTGCACTACGTTTGTCTAGGGCCCTCATACGGTTCTGGTCAAAGTAGCGCACTATATAGGAAATAGGATGCCATTTCAGATGCAGTCATAGAGACATGGACCTCCTGTACAACCATTTAATCAACATCATAGTGACACAACCCTTGAGCCTTGTTCACACTGCAGGCCTTGATGCTCAAATCAGTTTTGTTTTTCAAATCTGTTTTGGACTACTGGCTGTCCAAACAGCAAGTTACAAGTGACCAAATCAGATTGGTCACTAGTCCTTTTTGACTATATACAGCAGTCAACTAGCTAGCTAGGTAGCTGTTTAGCTTTCTAGAACATTCACTCATTTGTTTGTAAACAATTACCAAGCTAGTTAGCTACCACATATTCTTGTCAAACTGTCGACAGAGTAGCCAGCAAGCAACAAGATATACAGTCAAATAAACACAAGTCACATGACTATGGAATCAGACTTGTATTTGATTTCAAACTACCTACAAATGTGGTTTTTGGCTGTTCAGACTGCAGGGAAAGAAACAGATACGAATTGGACATGCAAATAAATGGGATTTGAGTCACTTCAAAGTGCCAATGTGATCACGGCTTTAGGGGACAGAGTATCAGGCGAACAGCGTATTAGGGGGACAGCGTGTCAGGGGGACAGCGTATCAGGGGGACAGCGTATCAGGGGGACAGCGTATCAGGGGGACAGCGTGTCAGGGGGACAGCGTGTCAGGGGGACAGCGTATCAGGGGGACAGCGTATCGGGGGAACAGCGTATCAGGGGGACAGCGTATCAGGGGAACAGCATATCAGGGGGACAGAGTATCAGGGGGACAGCGTATCAGGGGACAGCGTATCAGGGGGACAGCGTATCAGGGGGACAGCGTATCAGGGGGACAGCGTATCAGGGGAACAGCATATCAGGGGGACAGAGTATCAGGGGGACAGCGTATCAGGGGACAGCGTATCAGGGGGACAGCGTATCAGGGGGACAGTGTATCAGGGGGACAGAGTATCAGGGGGACAAGGAATCAGGGGGACAGAGTACCTGGGGGGCAGCGTATCAGGGGAACAGCGTATCAGGGGAACAGCGTATCAGGGGGACAGCGTATCAGGGGAACAGAGTATCAGGCCAAGGCTTCCATCATGATGCTTCTTGTAATAGTAGTAGTAGCAAACATGCTGACTGCTAGACTACGCAACACTGTCCCCTTCCTCCCTTCCTGAGAGATCTGAGTCATGACATTGGCACAGAGACACACACACACGCACACACCCTGACGTCATCTTATGCCCAAGTTTGCGTTTGCTGTTTCCCTGCCATCCCTCAACATCCTCTACCCCTCCTCCCTCATCCCATCCTAGAGAGGATGAACACAGAGCCATGGTTTGAGGTGGTTATAGATGCAGTATGCCTACATAGAGGATGCCAGCCATATCTCTACCCACCACCCATGCCCACCATGCCCAGGGCATCTATGGCAGCTCGCAGGCACCATGCCAGCTGGTATTTACAACCGCATTACAATAACACTGGCCTAATGGTAATGACAGGATCAAGCTGTGCCAACATACTATTCGTCCCCATTACTCACTTTACCTCCCTGACTCTGCTTCAGTCGCTATGGTTCGTCCCAAATGGCTTCCTGTTCCCTATTTAGAATACTACGTTTCACCAGGGACCAGGTCAAACATAGTGCACTAAATAGGAAAAAAATAGTGCCCTCTGTGTCCCGGGGCCGGCTGTAGCTGCTTTGCCTCTATTCACACATACAGGTTAGGAAACCACTAGAAACTAGTTGGAGCGCTAGGTTGGCACACTTCCTGTAGGAGCTAGGAGGTACCGTGCCAACCACAAGGGCATCAACAGCAGGTGCCCACTTGGGATCTGCTGCACTTGTTTCCTCCTTGGCAATTGCATGGCCGTTTTGTGCCACCTCCTCCCACTTGACTGGTGCAGCTTCCTGAGTGTCTGTCCTGTCCATCTGTCTGTCCTCTGTCTCCAGGTGTCTGTCCTGTGTGAACAGTGCCTTCCGCTGCCACTGGTGCAAGTACCGTAACCTGTGTACCCACGACCCATCCAGCTGCTCCTTCCAGGAGGGACGCGTCAACGCCTCCGAGGTACGTACCATACACACACCACAAGAGGTTGGTGGCACCTTAATTGGGGAGGACGGACACGTGGTAATGGCTGGAGCGGGATACGGGGAACGGTATCAAATACATCAAACTGTTTCCATGTGTTTGATGCCATTCCATTTGCTCCGTTCCAGCCATTATTATGAGCCTTCCTCCACTCAGCAGGCTCCACTGATACACACACACACACACACTCTTACTCTCCTCTCGCTCTCTGTGACAGTGGAGTGTGTTTACCGCCTATCTATCTATCTATCTATCTATCTATCTATCTATCTATCTATCTATCTATCTATCTATCTATCTATCTATCTATCTATCTATCTATCTATCTATCTATCTATCTATCTATCTATCAGAGTGTAAAGTAACACATTGATCTGTCTGTCTGAGAGTGAGAACAGACTACTGCTGCAGAGGACAGGAGGACAGTGGCCTCTCTCTTCACACTTCCCTTTTGACACACTCCAAAGAGACCTACTGTGGCAGCATTGACTGATACACACACACACACACACATACACACCCACACACAGCTGTAGCTATTATTGGCCTCCCCCAGTTTTATGATCCTGCAGATTTGTCCTCCCGCTGTCAGTTGTCATCAGTGACAAAGCACTGGCTGCCATTTTAGAAGATTGACCCTCCGAGTTGATCCTATTATGTGAGAAAGGCGGAGCAGCCAACACTCTCCAGCACCAGCCTCTATGGCCGGTTTGACCCTGCTACCTCCCTCCCCTCTCCCTCCATCACTCCCTCTCATGTCAAGGGCTTTTGTTCTTTCATCCACGGAAATATACAATGTTAGCCAGCTAGCTTTTATGTGTGTGTGTGCTGCGTGTGTTTGTTGTTTGTGTGTATCCACTCTGTTTGTTGTGTCTGTTAGTTTATTTGACCTTTAACCTTCCCCACCCCCCTCTCTAGGACTGTCCTCAGCTGGTGCGGTCGGAGGAGATTCTGATCCCGGCTGGGGAGGTGAAGCCCATCACCCTGAAGGCCCGGAACCTTCCCCAGCCCCAGTCAGGCCAGCGTGGTTACGAGTGTGTCCTCCACATCCAGGGGGTCAGCCACCGAGTCACCGCCCTGCGCTTCAACAGCTCCTCTGTACAGTGTCAGAACAGCTCGGTGGGTACACACTGCAGGGTTAGGGTTAGTAACACACAGTAACACACTGCAGCGTTAGGGTTAGTAACACACAGTAACACACTGCAGGGTTAGGGTTAGTAACACACAGTAACACACTGCAGGGTTAGGGTTAGTAACACACAGTAACACACTGCAGCGTTAGGGTTAGTAACACACAGTAACACACTGCAGGGTTAGGGTTAGTGACACACAGTAACACACTGCAGGGTTAGGGTTAGTAACACACAGTAACACACTGCAGGGTTAGGGTTAGTAACACACAGTAACACACTGCAGGGTTAGGGTTAGTGACACACAGTAACACACTGCAGGGTTAGGGTTAGTAACACACAGTAACACACTGCAGGGTTAGGGTTAGTAACACACAGTAACACACTGCGGGGTTAGGGTTAGTAACACACAGTAACACACTGCAGGGTTAGGGTTAGTGACACACAGTAACACACTGCAGCGTTAGGGTTAGTAACACACAGTAACACACTGCAGCGTTAGGGTTAGTGACACAAAGTAACATACTGCAGGGTTAGGGTTAGTAACACACAGTAACACACTGCAGGGTTAGGGTTAGTAACACACAGTAACATACTGCAGGGTTAGGGTTAGTGACACACAGTAACACACTGCAGCGTTAGGGTTAGTAACACACAGTAACACACTGCAGCGTTAGGGTTAGTAACACACAGTAACACACTGCAGCATTAGGGTTAGTAACACACAGTAACACACTGCAGCGTTAGGGTTAGTGACACACAGTAACATACTGCAGGGTTAGGGTTAGTAACACACAGTAACACACTGCAGGGTTAGGGTTAGTAACACACAGTAACACACTGCAGGGTTAGGGTTAGTGACACACAGTAACACACTGCAGCGTTAGGGTTAGTAACACACAGTAACACACTGCAGCGTTAGGGTTAGTGACACAAAGTAACATACTGCAGGGTTAGGGTTAGTAACACACAGTAACACACTGCAGCGTTAGGGTTAGTAACACACAGTAACACACTGCAGCGTTAGGGTTAGTAACACACAGTAACACACTGCAGGGTTAGGGTTAGTGACACACAGTAACACACTGCAGGGTTAGGGTTAGTAACACACAGTAACACACTGCAGGGTTAGGGTTAGTAACACACAGTAACACACTGCAGGGTTAGGGTTAGTAACACACAGTAACACACTGCAGGGTTAGGGTTAGTAACACACAGTAACACACTGCAGCGTTAGGGTTAGTAACACACAGTAACACACTGCAGGGTTAGGGTTAGTAACACACAGTAACACACTGCAGGGTTAGGGTTAGTAACACACAGTAACACACTGCAGGGTTAGGGTTAGTAACACACAGTAACACACTGCAGGGTTAGGGTTAGTAACACACAGTAACACACTGCAGCGTTAGGGTTAGTGACACACAGTAACACACTGCAGGGTTAGGGTTAGTAACACACAGTAACACACTGCAGGGCCTGGAGACATGCTATATACATGATGGACACTCGCAGTAACACACACTAGCTAGCAAAGGCTCATATTTACACACGTACTGCAGAACACACTCTTACAGCACATTCTGTATGTTTACAAAATGTATACAACATCTCTCTCTCTTATTCACCACATCCAGATGTATATCTACATGTATCCATGTGAAATCCTAAATTACCCTCACACATCCACTATATCACCACAACACCCTGGTTAACTCCTAAATAACCCTCACACATCCACTATATCACCACAACACCCTGGTTAACTCCTAAATAACCCTCACACATCCACTATATCACCACAACACCCTGGTTAACTCCTAAATAACCCTCACACATCCACTATATCACCACAACACCCTGGTTAACTCCTAAATAACCCTCACACATCCACTATATCACCACAACACCCTGGTTAACTCCTAAATAACCCTTACACATCCACTATATCAACACAACACCCTGGTTAACTCCTAAATAACCCTCACACATCCACTATATCACCACAACACCCTGGTTAACTCCTAAATAACCCTCACACATCCACTATATCACCACAACACCCTGGTTAACTCCTAAATAACCTTCACACATTCACTATATCACCACAACACCCTGGTTAACTCCTAAATAACCCTCACACATCCACTATATCACCACAACACCCTGGTTAACTCCTAAATAACCCTCACACATCCACTATATCACCACAACACCCTGGTTAACTCCTAAATAACCCTTACACATCCACTATATCACCACAACTGTAACGGCTGTCGCTCTCCTCATCCTCGGATGAGGTGAGGAGAGAAGGATCCTCAGACCAAAACGCAGGCTTTGGGAAATAAGCCATCTTTATTTAACAACGATGATGGCAACACGAAACGAAACAAAACACTTTCAAACTACAAAACAAGAAAACGACGTTGAACGAAACCTGAACATAAACTTACATAACTAAACATAAACTTACGTACAGGAAACGGACGACATCGAAACGAAACGAAACAAACAAACGCTACAGTCCCATGTGGTACGAACATACATACAGAC
The DNA here is from genome assembly GCF_045679555.1 of Salvelinus alpinus. Lineage (NCBI taxonomy): Eukaryota > Metazoa > Chordata > Actinopteri > Salmoniformes > Salmonidae > Salvelinus > Salvelinus alpinus. The sequence goes on from NC_092113.1 coordinate 28,241,896, forward strand.
ATAGGAGACAATCACCCACAACGAACACTGTGACAACGCCTACCTAAATATGACTCTTAATTAGAGGAACGCCAAACACCTGCCTCTAATTAAGAGCCATACCAGGCAACCCAAAACCAACACAGAAACAGAAAACATAGAATGCCCACCCAACCTCACGTCCTGACCAACTAACACACAAAAACTAACATAAATAGGTCAGGAACGTGACAACAACACCCTGGTTAACTCCTAAATAACCCTCACACATCCACTATATCATCACAACACCCTGGTTAACTCCTAAATAACCTTCACACATCCACTATATCACCACAACACCCTGGTTAACTCCTAAATAACCCTCACACATTCACTATATCACCACAACACCCTGGTTAACTCCTAAATAACCCTCACACATCCACTATATCACCACAACACCCTGGTTAACTCCTAAATAACCCTCACACATTCACTATATCACCACAACACCCTGGTTAACTCCTAAAAAACCCTCACACATTCACTATATCACCACAACACCCTGGTTAACTCCTAAATAACCTTCACACATTCACTATATCACCACAACACCCTGGTTAACTCCTAAATAACCTTCACACATCCACTATATCACCACAACACCCTGGTTAACTCCTAAATAACCCTCACACATTCACTATATCACCACAACACCCTGGTTAACTCCTAAATAACCTTCACACATCCACTATATCACCACAACACCCTGGTTAACTACTAAATAACCCTCACACATTCACTATATCACCACAACACCCTGGTTAACTCCTAAATAACCCTCACACATCCACTATATCACCACAACACCCTGGTTAACTCCTAAATAACCCTCACACATCCACTATATCACCACAACACCCTGGTTAACTCCTAAATAACCCTCACACATCCACCATATCACCACAACACCCTGGTTAACTCCTAAATAACCCTCACACATTCACTATATCTACCACACAGTATCTATTCCCATTTTGCACTCTCAATGTCAATAAATGTCAATGATTGTCAGACTCTTAGTGAGAGTGTTAACAGTGTCTGTGGTGTGAGGCCTCTGGCCATGTCACCTGTACCCAGCAACAGTAGCCTGTTAGTGGATAGGCTGGGTGAGAGAGGGGCCCTGGCCTGGGTAGTTACACAGGACAGCACAGGAGAGGAGAGGACTGTTAATGCAGTGAAGCTCTGCTCTGCCCCCCAGCCAGGCTCACACTGATTCCAGTCCTATTCCCAGAGGACACACACACACACACACACACACACACACACACACACACACACACACACACACACACACACACACACACACACACACACACACACACACACACACACACACACACACACAGCCACAGCCACGAAGGAGATTAGGGCAAGAGAGGCAGCTGAGGACATCACCTAGGAAGACAGAGAGAAGGAAGGGTGAATCTAGGAGGACAGAGAAGGAAGGGTGAATCTAGGAGGACAGAGAAGGAAGGGTGAATCTAGGAGGACAGAGAGAAGGAAGGGTGAATCTAGGAGGACAGAGAGAAGGAAGGGGGAATCTAGGAGGACAGAGAGAAGGAAGGGTGAATCTAGGAGGACAGAGAGAAGGACGGGTGAATCTAGGAGGACAGAGAGAAGGAAGCGGGAATCTAGGAGGACAGAGAGAAGGAAGGGGGGATCTAGGAGGACAGAGAAGGAAGGGTGAATCTAGGAGGACAGAGAGAAGGAAGGGGGAATCTAGGAGGACAGAGAGAAGGAAGGGGGGGATCTAGGATGGCAGAGAGAAGGAAGAGTGAATCTAGGATGACAAAGAGAAGGAAGGGGGAATCTAGGAGGACAGAGAGAAGGAAGGGTGAATCTAGGATGGCAGAGAGAAGGAAGGGGGAATCTAGGATGACAGAGAGAAGGAAGAGTGAATCTAGGATGACAAAGAGAAGGAAGGGGGAATCTAGGAGGACAGAGAGAAGGAAGGGTGAATCTAGGATGGCAGAGAGAAGGAAGGGGGAATCTAGGATGACAGAGAGAAGGAAGGGGGAATCTAGGAGGACAGAGAGAAGGAAGGGGGGATCTAGGAGGACAGAGAGAAGGAAGGGGGGATCTAGGAGGACAGAGAGAAGGAAGGGGGGATCTAGGTGGACAGAAAAAAGGAAGGGGGAATCTAGGATGACAGAGAGAAGGAAGGGTGAATCTAGGATGACAGAGGAAAGGAAGGGGGAATCTAGGAGGACAGAAAGAAGGAAGGGTGAATCTAGGATGGCAGAGAGAAGGAAGGGGGAATCTAGGAGGACAGAGAGAAGGAAGGGAGGATCTAGCATGACAGAGAGAAGGAAGGGTGAATCTAGGATGACAGAGAGAAGGAAGGGGGAATCTAGGAGGACAGAGAGAAGGAAGGGGGAATCTAGGAGGACAGAGAGAAGGAAGGGGGAATCTAGGATGACAGAGAGAAGGAAGAGTGAATCTAGGATGACAGAGAGAAGGAAGCGGGAATCTAGGAGGACAGAAAGAAGGAAGGGTGAATCTAGGATGGCAGAGAGAAGGAAGGGGGAATCTAGGATGACAGAGAGAAGGAAGGGGGGGATCTAGGAGGACAGAGAGAAGGAAGGGGGGATCTAGGAGGACAGAGAGAAGGAAGGGGGGATCTAGGTGGACAGAAAAAAGGAAGGGGGAATCTAGGATGACAGAGAGAAGGAAGGGTGAATCTAGGATGACAGAGGAAAGGAAGGGGGAATCTAGGAGGACAGAAAGAAGGAAGGGTGAATCTAGGAGGACAGAGAGAAGGAAGGGGGAATCTAGGAGGACAGAGAGAAGGAAGGGTGAATCTAGGATGACAGAGAGAAGGAAGGGGGAATCTAGGAGGACAGAGAGAAGGAAGGGAGGATCTAGCATGACAGAGAGATGGAAGGGTGAATCTAGGATGACAGAGAGAAGGAAGGGGGAATCTAGGAGGACAGAGAGAAGGAAGGGGGAATCTAGGATGGCAGAGAGAAGGAAGGGTGAATCTAGGAGGACAGAGAGAAGGAAGAGTGAATCTAGGAGGACAGAGAAGGAAGGGTGAATCTAGGAGGACAGAGAGAAGGAAGGGGGAATCTAGGAGGACAGAGAGAAGGAAGGGGGGATCTAGGATGGCAGAGAGAAGGAAGGGTGAATCTAGGAGGACAGAGAGAAGGAAGAGTGAATCTAGGATGACAGAGAGAAGGAAGCGGGAATCTAGGAGGACAGAAAGAAGGAAGGGTGAATCTAGGATGGCAGAGAGAAGGAAGGGGGAATCTAGGATGACAGAGAGAAGGAAGGGGGAATCTAGGAGGACAGAGAGAAGGAAGGGGGGATCTAGCATGACAGAGAGAAGGAAGGGTGAACCTAGGATGACAGAGAGAAGGAAGGGGGAATCTAGGAGAACAGAGAGAAGGAAGGGGGAATCTAGGAGGACAGAGAGAAGGAAGGGGGAATCTAGGAGGACAGAGAGAAGGAAGGGGGGATCTAGGAGGACAGAGAGAAGGAAGGGGGGATCTAGGAGGACAGAAAAAAGGAAGGGTGAACCTAGGATGACAGAGAGAAGGAAGGGGGAATCTAGGAGAACAGAGAGAAGGAAGGGGGAATCTAGGAGGACAGAGAGAAGGAAGGGGGAATCTAGGAGGACAGAGAGAAGGAAGGGGGGATCTAGGAGGACAGAGAGAAGGAAGGGGGAATCTAGGAGGACAGAGAGAAGGAAGGGGGAATCTAGGATGACAGAGAGAAGGAAGGGTGAATCTAGGATGACAGAGGAAAGGAAGGGGGAATCTAGGAGGACAGAGAGAAGGAAGGGGGGATCTAGCATGACAGAGAGAAGGAAGGGTGAATCTAGGATGACAGAGAGAAGGAAGGGGGAATCTAGGAGGACAGAGAGAAGGAAGGGGGAATCTAGGAGGACAGAGAGAAGGAAGGGGGGATCTAGGAGGACAGAAAGAAGGAAGGGGGAATCTAGGATGACAGAGAGAAGGAAGGGGGAATCTAGGATGACAGAGAGAAGGAAGGGGGGGATCTAGGAGGACAGAGAGAAGGAAGGGTGAATCTAGGAGGACAGAGAGAAGGAAGGGGGAATCTAGGAGGACAGAAAGAAGGAAGGGTGAATCTAGGATGACAGAGAGAAGGAAGGGGGAATCTAGGAGGACAGAGAGAAGGAAGGGTGAATCTAGGAGGACAGAGAGAAGGAAGGGGGAATCTAGGAGGACAGAGAGAAGGAAGGGAGAATCTAGGAGGACAGAGAGAAGGAAGGGGGGGATCTAGGATGACAGAGAGAAGGAAGGGGGAATCTAGGAGGACAGAGAGAACGAAGGGGGGATCTAGGAGGACAGAGAGAAGGAAGGGGGAATCTAGGAGGACAGAGAGGAAGAGGGAATCTAGGAGGACAGAAAGAAGGAAGGGTGAATCTAGGATGACAGAGAGAAGGAAGGGGGAATCTAGGAGGACACAGAGAAGGAAGGGGGAATCTAGGAGGACAGAGAGGAAGGGGGAATCTAGGAGGACAGAAAGAAGGAAGGGTGAATCTAGGATGACAGAGAGAAGGAAGGGGGAATCTAGGAGGACACAGAGAAGGAAGGGGGAATCTAGGAGGACAGAGAGAAGGAAGGGTGAATCTAGGAGGACAGAAAGAAGGAAGGGTGAATCTAGGAGGACATAGAGAAGGAAGGGTGAATCTAGGAGGACAGAGTGAAGGAACGGGGGATCTAGGAGGACAGAGAGAAGGAAGGGTGAATCTAGGAGGACAGAGTGAAGGAAAGGGGGATCTAGGAGGACAGAGAGAAGGAAGGGTGAATCTAGGAGGACAGAGTGAAGGAAAGGGGGATCTAGGATGACAGAGAGAAGGAAGGGGGGATCTAGGATGACAGAGAGAAGGAAGGGGGAATCTAGGAGGACAGAGAGAAGGAAGGGGGAATCTAGGAGGACAGAGAGAAGGAAGGGAGGATCTAGGAGGACAGAGAGAAGGAAGGGTGAATCTAGGAGGACAGAGAGAAGGAAGGGGGAATCTAGGAGGACATAGAGAAGGAAGGGTGAATCTAGGAGGACAGAGTGAAGGAAAGGGGGATCTAGGAGGACAGAGAGAAGGAAGGGAGAATCTAGGAGGACAGAGAGAAGGAAGGGGGAATCTAGGAGGACAGAGAGAAGGAAGGGGGGATCTAGGAGGACAGAGAGAACGAAGGGGGGATCTAGGAGGACAGAGAGAAGGAAGGGGGAATCTAGGAGGACAGAGAGGAAGGGGGAATCTAGGAGGACAGAAAGAAGGAAGGGTGAATCTAGGATGACAGAGAGAAGGAAGGGGGAATCTAGGATGACAGAGAGAAGGAAGGGGGGATCTAGGATGACAGAGAGAAGGAAGGGGGAATCTAGAAGGACTCCACTTAAAGACATGCTCTGGACATGCTCTGGGGCTCACTCTAAGAAAGTATTTTGTAAACCTCCCGCGTTGGGCTGGATGTGTCAATGTGTACTTCATACATATATCATCTATGAGCAGATATATTATCTTACCTCAATTAATCATGAAATCTTTAGATTGAAAGCAACTGTTTTCTTGAAGCTGTACCCTGCCATTTTCCCTACTTTCCCCACCACGTGGGCCAGCCCCCTAGCAATTTGAGTTTTAGACTATGGGATTTAGCCCCTCGCCTTTGAGTGACAGGTAGCAAGAGTCCTGTCCAGCGTTATCCAATGAGGTTGCAGGGCAGGCCCAACGGCTCAGTGGACACAGCAGAGAAGGAGAGAGCAATAACGTAGTGCACATATCTGCACATATGTGACGCCATTTTCAGAGACGACTTTTGGCTTGTGAGTGCTACTATCACAATTACTGGCTAAAACGTATATAAAAGTACCGGAGAATCTATTTAACTCTCCTCTCCCTCTTGTCCTATTTAAAATGAGGTGGTGATGCAAGGTTGTAGCAACGTTAGGGGAACATTCAACATGCAGCACCAGGGTCAGGGATTTGTGGTGGGTATTTACGTTTCTCATGCTGAAATTCTCTATTTTGCATTTTTTTCTCCCTCTTGCTCTGTTTTGCTCCCTCTCTCTACTTTTTCCTTCTCTCCCCCCTCTCTCTCCTTTCCCTCCCTCTTTCCCCCTACCTCACCTCTCTTTACCCCCCCCCCTCTATCTCCCCTCTCTTTCTATCTCTCTCTGTCTCTGTCTCTCTCACTGTCTCTCTCTCTCTCTCTCTCTCTGTCTCTCTGTCTCTCTCTCTGGCTCTCTCTGTCTCTTTCTCTCTCTCTGTCTCTCTCTCTCTCTCTCTCTCTCTCTCTCTCTCTCTCTCTCTCTCTGTCTCTCTCTCTGTCTCTCTCTCTGTCTATCTCTGTCTCTCTCTGTCTCTCTATGTCTCTCTCTCTGTCTCTGTCTCTCTCTCTGTCTCTCTCTGTCCCTCTCTCTGTCTCTTTCTCTGTCTCTGTCTGTCTCTTTCTCTGTCTCGGTCTCTCTCTCTGTCTCTGTCTCTCTCTCTGTCTCTCTCTGTCTCTGTCTCTCTCTCGGTCTCTCTCTCTGTCTCTCTCTGTCTCTCTCTCTGTCTCTCTCTCTCTCTCTCTCTTTCTCTTTCTCTTTCTCTTTCTCTTTCTCTTTCTCTTTCTCTTTCTCTTTCTCTTTCTCTTTCTCTTTCTCTTTCTCTCTCTCTCTCTCTATCTATCTGTCTCTCTCTCTGTCTCTCTCTCTGTCTCTGTCTCTCTCTGTCTCTGTCTCTCTCTCTGTCTCTGTCTCTCTCTCTGTCTCTCTCTCTGTCTCCTTCCCCTCCCTCTTTCCCCCTACCTCACCTCTCTTTACATCTGTCTCTGTCTCTCTCTCGGTCTCTCTCTCGGTCTCTCTCTCTCTCTCTCTCTCTCTCTCTCTCTCTCTCTCTCTCTCTCTCTCTCTCTCTCTTTCTCAGTATCTCTATGAAGGGATGAAGATCAGTGAGTTGCCAGTGGATTTTTCAGTGGTCTGGAACGGCAACTTCATTATAGACAATCCAGATAATATCCAAGGTAAGACATTCACATGCTTGTTTTACTATCTTTGTGGGGACCAAACAATTAATTCCCATTCAAAATCCTATTTTCCCTAATCCCTAAACCTAACCTTAACCCTTACCTTAAACCCAAACCTAAACCTAACTACTAACCCTAAACCTAATCTTAACCCTTACCTTAAACCCAAACCCCCAAACCCCTACACATAACTCCTAACCCTTAACCTAACCCCTAACCCTAATTCTAACCTTAACCCTGATTGTAACCCTAATCATAAAATAGCCTTTTTCCTTGTGGGGACCAGTGAAATGTCACTTTCCTTGTTTTACTATCCTTGTGAGGACAGTAAAACCAAACACACACACACACACACACACATACAGTGGGGAGAACAAGTATTTGATACACTGCCGATTTTGCAGGTTTTCCTACTTACAAAGCATGTAGAGGTCTGTAATTTTTATCATAGGTACACTTCAACTGTGAGAGACGGAATCTAAAACAAAAATCCAGAAAATCACATTGTATGATTTTTAAATAATTAATTAGCATTTTATTGCATGACATAAGTATTTGATCACCTACCAACCAGTAAGAATTCCGGCTCTCACAGACCTGTTAGTTTTTCTTTAAGAAGCCCTCCTGTTCTCCACTCATTACCTGTATTAACTGCACCTGTTTGAACTCGTTACCTGTATAAAAGACACCTGTCCACACACAATCAAACAGATTCCAACCTCTCCACAATGGCCAAGACCAGAGAGCTGTGTAAGGACATCAGGGATAAAATTGTAGACCTGCACAAGGCTGGGATGGGCTACAGGACAATAGGCAAGCAGCTTGGTGAGAAGGAAACAACTGTTGGCGCAATTATTAGAAAATGGAAGAAGTTCAAGATGACGGTCAATCACCCTCGGTCTGGGGCTCCATGCAAGATTTCACCTCGTGGGGCATCAATGATCATGAGGAAGGTGAGGGATCAGCCCAGAACTACACGGCAGGACCTGGTCAATGACCTGAAGAGAGCTGGGACCACAGTCTCAAAGAAAACCATTAGTAACACACTACGCCGTCATGGATTAAAATCCTGCAGCGCACGCAAGGTCCCCCTGCTTAAGCCAGTGCATGTCCAGGCCTGTCTGAAGTTTGCCAATGACCATCTGGATGATCCAGAGGAGGAATGGGAGAAGGTCATGTGGTCTGATGAGACAAAAATAGAGCTTTTTGGTCTAACTCCACTCGCCGTGTTTGGAGGAAGAAGAAGTATGAGTACAACCCCAAGAACACCATCCCAACCGTGAAGCATGGAGGTGGAAACATCATTCTTTAGGGATGCTTTTCTGCAAAGGGGACAGGACGACTGCACCGTATTGAGGGGAGGATGGATGGGGCCATGTATCGCGAGATCTTGGCCAACAACCTCCTTCCCTCAGTAAGAGCATTGAAGATGGGTCGTGGCTGGGTCTTCCAGCATGACAACGACACGAAGCACACAGCCATGGCAACTAAGGAGTGGCTCCGTAAGAAGCATCTCAAGGTCCTGGAGTGGCCTAGCCAGTCTCCAGACCTGAACCCAATAGAAAATCTTTGGAGGGAGCTGAAAGTCCGTATTGCCCAGCGACAGCCCCGAAACCTGAAGGATCTGGAGAAGATCTGTAGGGAGGAGTGGGCCAAAATCCCTGCTGCAGTGTGTGCAAACCTAGTCAAGAACTACAGGAAGCGTATGATCTCTGTAATTGCAAACAAAGGTTTCTGTACCAAATATTAAGTTCTGCTTTTCTGATGTATCAAATACTTATGTCATGCAATAAAATGCAAATGAATTACTTAAAAATCATACAATGTGATTTTCTGGATTTTTGTTTTAGATTCCGTCTCTCACAGTTGAAGTGTACCTATGTTAAAAAATTACAGACCTCTACATGCTTTGTAAGTAGGAAAACCTGCAAAATCGGCAGTGTATCAAATACTTGTTCTCCCCACTGTACATACACCCACCCACACACACACACCCACACACACACACACACACACACACACATTTGTTGACACCAACACATAAAACAGATGTTTCTTGTCAAATAACGTCTTGTCTTAGCTGGATACACAGCATAATACCTGCTTTTACTCTAACAGCAGGTATGAAGAGCACAGTTGTATCTTTCTTAAAAAAAAATATGTTTTAACCAACTAAATCCTCCAGGAATACAGTCCAGTACTACACTACACTACAGTTTGTTTGTCAGATAATGTTAGGTTGTCAAATGTGTTAAATTGTCAGTATAATGTTACGTTCAAATCAAATGATGTGTTTACACTGAGTCCTCCTGTATCCCACAGTGCACCTGTATAAGTGTGTGGCCCAGAGGGACAGCTGTGGCATGTGTCTGAAAGCCCAGAGGAAGTTCCAGTGTGGCTGGTGTAGTGGAGAGGGCCGATGTACCCTGCGCCACCACTGCCCACCCCTCAACCCCTATACCACCCGCTGGCTAGACCTGTCCAGCAAGAAGGTCCAGTGTACCAACCCACGCATCACAGAGGTCAGTGATACCTCATACACACTCAAACCTTTCCCCATAACCATAGGGGTAACAGGCATATATCGCCTTTCATCATATGGTCGTCTGTAGTCGACAGAATGAACCCTGGGACAACTGCCTGTCGTCCATTGTAGATGCAGTCTCCTCCTTATCCAGTCTGGCGTCACATTTTAGCCTTAAGCTTCAACTTGACTTTGTCCCTTAACATGGTGAAATATGATGTACTGCCTGTCTGACAGCACAGGCCATGTGTTTACTGTTCAATGTACAATGTATCTGTCCGCAGTTCTCCTTCAGCTGAGATCAACAACTACAGACTGCAGGATCAGACAGGTCTAGTCCTTGACAATGACAGGTCCTACAGTATTTGCATTGGGAGGCCTGCATGGTATTGGTGCTGCTGTTGCATGTTTCCATTGGTCTAGAATGGACTGGACTGTGTGTGAATGAGAATGATCTGCTGGTAGGAGAGGAGCCCATCTGACATCACTCATGGAGCTGCACACAGGCTCTCTCTTCCTCACTGCTTTGTTTATATTCCTCTGTTTCTCTCTCTCCTCTCTCTCTATTTCTCTCTCACACTTAATTTTTCTCTCTTCTATTTCTCTCTCTCTCTCTCTCTCTCTCTCTCTCTCTCTCTCTCTCTCTCTCTCTCTCTCTCAATCTCTCTCTATCTTGCTCTCTCTCTCTCTCTCTCTCTCTATTTCTCCCTTGTTCTCTCTTCTGCTCTATTTCTCTCTCTCTCTCTGTCTCATCTCTAACCCCCCCCCCCCCCCCCTTCTTCTCTCACTATGACACACAATCAATATGCAGGAAGACAGCATCTGGTGTTTATTTTCACGGAAGAGCAAAAAGGGAGTTTGTGTGTGTGTGTCTCTGGAGAGAGGCCACAACTCAGCTCACCTTCAGCAGTGCTGCAAGGGCGAGGGACCTGACACACACACACACACCCTAGGGGCCTGCCTCAGTGTCTCTCTGTGTAGTGGACCTGTCTGTCTGTCTGTGCCACATGAGCCACTTTATAAAGATGTATGTATGCTTGTGTTTACCAGAATTCCAAGCTTAATTTAATGTTCACACCTAGACAGAAATAGAGTACAATGTTTTAACAAAAAATTATAGCGCCATTTTTTTATTTAACCAGGAAGGGCTCATTGAGATTTAAAATCTCTTTTTCAAGAGCGTCCTGGCCAAGATAGGCAGCACCAAGTCATTACAAAAATTAGACAAACATGAAAACTACAAGTAATCTAGTAAAAACCACAGAATTCACAAGAGTATAACAAAATCAAAAACAGCAAATTAAAAACATTGACAGGTCAGGGAATCAGCCTCAAAATCCTTCATCAGTGATTTAAAAATACCAATCAGGACAAGTTCTTCCAGTTTAAAAGTATTTTGTAAGGCGTTCCAAGACGATGGGGAAGAGTACATAAAAGCCCTTTTACCAAATTCAGTTCGGACATTTGGAACAGTTAGCAGGATAAAGTCCAGCGAACGAAGAGAGTACCCACCACATTTCTGAACAGTAAAAATGCCCAAATAAAAAGGTCGTAAACCCAAAATGGCTTTGTAAATAAAAGTATACCAGTGACTGAGCCTACGAGTGACTAGAGAAGGCCAGCCAACCCTGGTATACAAAGTGCAGTGGTGCGTAAGGGTTTTGCAGTTTAAAATAAATCTCAAAGTGCCATGGTAAAGGGTGTCAATTGATCTCAAACACTGAGTGGAAGCATTCATATATAAAATATCTGTCATGGTCTTGGAAATGAGCGGACCAAGGCGCAGCGTGAGTATAGTTCCACATATTTATTTAAGTGAAACTAACAAAACAAAATAACAACACTAACAAAGACCGTGAGGACGTAGTGCCCAAACACACTAACAAACAATCAATATCCCACAAATGCAGGTGGGGAAAAAGCCTACCTAAATATGATCCCCAATTAGAGGCAACGATTACCAGCTGCCTCTAATTGGGAACCACACAAACCACCAACCTAGAAATCTATAAACTAGATAACCCCCCAGTCACACTCTGACTTAAACACCATAGAGAACCGAGGGCTCTCTATGGTCAGGGCGTGACAATATCCCCATAGTCTAGTAAAGGCATAAATGTAGCTGATACTAGCCTCCTTCTGGCTTCAAAAGAAAAACAGGCCTTATTCCTAAAATACAATCCCAATTTCAGCTTAAATCTTTTTGTAAGTTGTTGAATATGTAATTTAAAAGAGAGGCCGTCATCAATTAAAATTCCAAGATATTTATATGAGGTTACAACCTCAATCTCCTTGCCTTGACAGGTAGTAATAGGTGAAAGGTTCAGAGGTCTATTTCTTGCTTTAGAAAACACCATTAGTTTAGTTTTGTCAGTATTGAGGATAAGCTTCAATTGACACAAGGTATGTTGAACAGTATAAAAAGCAGTTTGCAAGTTCTGGAAAGCTTTTGTAAGAGACGAGGCACAACATTAAATAACAGTATCATCAGCATAAAAATGAAGTTGCGCATTTTGGACATTTTTGTCTAAATCATTTATATAAATAGTGAATATGAGGGGACCAAGTACAGAGCCTTGTGGCACACCATTAAAGACAGACAATTTAACAGACATAAGCCCATCAAATTGAGTGCACTGAGTTCTATCAGACAGATAGTTAGCAAACCATGCAACTGCATGCTCTGAAAGACCTACACTCGACAATCTCTGCCTTAGTATAGCATGATCAACAGCCTGAGAGAGATCAATAAAAAGTGAGACACAGTGCTGAGTGCTGTTTTTTGTCAAGGGCTTCAGTGATATAATTTAAAACCTTCATGGCTGCTGTAATTGTGCTATGCTTCTTCCTGAAGCCCGATTGGTACATTGATAAAATAGAGTTAGTAAATAAAAACTCTTTTAGCTGTTCACTCACAAGGGTTTCAAGTATCTTCACCAGGGGTGACAGCTTTGAGATTGGCCTATAATTATTTAAAAGAGTTGGATCTCCCCCTTTTAAAAGTGGTACGACAAATGCTGATTTCCAGATCTTTGGAATTTCATTACATTCCAGGGTTAAATTGAACAGATATGTAAGTGGTTCAGCTATGAAATCAGCTGCCAGATTTAAAAAGCAGGGATCCAAAAGATCAGGACCTGCAGGCTTTCTCTGATCTAAGGATTTCAGTGCTGTATGTACCACCTGCACTGAGAATGGCAAAAAGCTAAACGTTTGACCAGCTCTCACTGGTTCATCCACACAGGGTTGTACAGAGACAGAGGACACTGGTTCATCCACACAGGATTGTACAGAGACAGAGGACACTGAATCAAACAGCCTATCAGAAGATACAAAGTGCTCATTGAAACAATTAATCATTTCAGTTTTGTCATATACAGCAACAGAGTCCTTCAAAACACATGATGGTAAATCATTAACATTACTGTTACCAGACATAGATTTAATAGCCTTTCTAGGGTCATTCAGGTTATCAGTGGTAACAGACATAAAATATTCAGACTTGGCCTTCCTGAGAAGAAAAGAACACTTGTTTCGTAACTGCCTAAAAATAAGCCAATCAGCATCAGAACATGATTTCCTTGCTTTAGCCCAGGCTAGATTACGGCCGTGAATAATACAAGACAGCTCAGAAGAAAACCATGGATTATCCCGCCCTTTAACCCTGAACCTGCAGAATGGGGCATGTTTGTTTACTATTTGGAAAAAAACATAATGAAAGAATATCCAGGCAGTTTCCACATCAGGGATAAGCTAAATCTTGCTCCAGTTAAAATAAAACAAATCATGAAAGAAAGCCTGCTCATTAAAACACTTCAAATTTCTCTTACGAATAAAACGTGCGTTTGTTTTAGGAACCTTAGTATTTCTAACAGCAACAACAGCACAATGGTCACTTAAATCATTACAAAAAACACCAACCGCAGAATATTTATATGGAACATTTGTTAATATCAAATCAATCAGGGTAGATTTATCTGGGCATTTAAGATTTGGGCGAGTGGGTGAGTTAATCAACTGGGTTTTTAAATCATCAGACACCGGCTTTAACCAACACCAGTTGAGATCTCCAATCGAGATCATTTCACTGTAAAGAAGTTTAGTCATAAGGTGCGTCAAAGAAGAAAATGCATCACCGAGAGCAGAGGGGGGTCTCTAACAGCCAATCACAGTTATAGAGAGGCCCTTTGAAACCTCAATATTCAAAGCAAGAAATTCCAACTGTTTACAAATAGTTTCAGACTTTGCCACACTTACAGGGAATTTAGTTTTTACATATATAGCCACACCCCCACATTTCTTAACTCGATCAGTGCGATAAACATTGTAACCATTTATACAAATATCCTTATCAAGAACAGACTTGCTGAGCCAGGTTTCAGAAAACACAATTACATCAGCATCAGTTGATTTAGCCCAAATCCTAACCCCATCAATTTTTGACAACAGGCTGCTGCGTACATTTAAATGAAAAATACCTAAACCAGATCTTGATTTAAAATCAGAGGGGGTTTGGAGACATTGCATATCAGGGCCAGGGTTAGGTTGCACGTTACCTGATATCAACAAAAGAAGAATAACTAGGCACCTCTGTTTAATAACATTGCACGGCTTCTCTTTTTTAAGAGACCTACTGCAAGCGAATTCTACAAGTGATTTTCCAGACAATACAAAACAGTCATTTAAAACCATTAGACTTTGGTAGTGACACAAATTCGTACTGTTCACATCATGCCACAAATGCATCGGCACTTGGACGAGTGGACCGAGTGAAAAATAGCAAGTTCCTGCAGACAAAATGCCTAATGGACGGGAGAGCACATTGTCAGATGTACTCACCCTGCGACAATGTTCGTTTTCTCCAGAGTTCAGTAAAGTCAGTGCACAAAGCAATACCACGAAAAGTGTCATTTTCTCTGACAAATGTTAAACAATAGAGGCCAACGAAGGTAAGGGGAGAGAGGGACAGCGTGTATGTATGAGTCTGAATGTGAGTATTTGCGCGTGTGAGTAGATTGGGTGTTGAGGTCGATTGAGAGAACGGGTTGGGGATTGTTGAGCTGCCACTGACAGCCAGGCGAAGAGCAAAAAGGAGCAGCTTGGACGAGACACTCCGCAGATGAAGAAGTTAACTCAGGCCACCCAGAGATAGGGTTACTTTGGTAAACTTCAAGTAATGAAGTGCCGAGTTGAGGAAGACCCGTGATCTTTACACCAGCAAAAACAAAATAGTTTGCACTACACAACAGCCAAGTTACTCAACCATAAATAAATAGGTTATTAGTAGGTTAAAATGTACTAGTCACAGACAAACGACTTGACATGCTGCCATCTTGGATTTGAGGACCTTTTTTGTTGTTGACATGCCTCTAGTAGTAAAGCAACTATCCCTGCTTGAGTTCCCCAGACAGACGTAGTCTCATTGATGCAAGGCTATCAAAGTGGCAGACTATTCAGACAGTAAAGTGCATTAGAGTAAGAGAAGAGGTGGCTCTCTCACCCAGTCGCCATGGCTCCAACCTTACAACAATGACCATCCCTGGGACCGTTTCCCATAATCAAGAAGTGCCTGTTTGTTTCCCCCTAGTAGCAGCCCTTTGTGTACTGAGGCATAATTTCCGTGCGGCGGGTATGGTTGACCCAGTGTCACAGGAGAGTCAGGCCAGAGGCTGAGGGCTGCCCAGACATTGTATTTAACTAGGCAAGTTAGTTAAGAACAAATTCTTATTTACAATGACAGCCTACCCCGGCCAACACTGAGCCAATTGTGCGCCACCCTATGGGGCTCCCAATCACAGCCGGATGTGATACAGCCTGGAATTGAACCAGGGACTGTAGTGACACCTCTTGCAGTCTTGCACTGAGATGCAGTGTTTTAGACCCCTGCGCCACTCGGGAGCCCGAGTGAGGCTGGGAATTGCCAGGGGGCTCACAATACAATATTATCACAATACTTCGGTGCCGATATGATATGTATTGCGATTCAATACTGCCATTTTATTGCGATTAGATGTTCCAAACATATTGCTCACTATATGTCTGCTGCAGAGAGACACGTTTTGATCGGTCATGGATATCAAAGTGCTGAAAACATGTTGGCTCCGTATTTAAAAAGAAGATGAAGAACAAGCTATAGGATAAAAATGTTTTGGCGCAGGTACAGCCGACTAGCGTTGACTAATGCTACCTACATTAACAAAATCACTTTTATTTTAATGAATTGATACATGGAGCCAAAGTATCAATATAATATTGTGAAATGAATATTGCGATATGTAAGCATGGATCCCCTCCCCCGTCACTAGGTGTGATGAGGATCTAGTTCTCTTGTTCTGACTTCTTCTTTTCTTACAATCTCTTTTTCTGTCCGTCTCTCCTTCTCTCTCGCATTCTCTCCCTCAATCTCTTACATGTTCTCCCTCTCATTCTCTGTCTTTCCCCTCTCTCTTTCTTTGTCTGTCTCTCTCCGCTGTTTTTCTCCTCTGTCTCTCATCCTTTTTCTTCCCCTGTCTCTCTGTCTCCTTGTCTCTCTGTCTCCTGTCTCCTGTGTCCGTCCATGTGTCACTCTGTCTGTGACTCATTCTAGTAAATGAAGTTACGCTCTTGTGGTACTCCATTACACTCTCTCAGCTTGTCATTCTGGGCAATTTGTGACAGCGAAGTGTGTGTGTGTGTGTGTGTGTGTGTGTGTGTGTGTGTGTGTGTGTGTGTGTGTGTGTGTGTGTGTGTGTGTGTGTGTGTGTGTGTGTGTGTGTGTGTGTGTGTGTGTGTGTGTGTGTGTGTGTGTGTGTGTGTGTGTGTGTGTGTGTGTGTGTGTGTGTGTGTGTGTGTGTTTGTGTGTGTGTGTGTGTGGACTTCTAACAAGCAGTAACCCTATTGAGACATATTTCGTTCAGCTCCCAGTGTTCATTAGTGTAGTGAGTAGGGTATGTTAGGATACGCTGAGGGCTCGTCTCCATTCCTCAGTCTGATTGGAAGGATAGAGGGATGTCAGTGGAGAAAGCAGCTGAGGAAGAGAGATGACAACAGAGAAGAAGCAGCTAAACAGAGAGAGAGAGAGAGCAAGAGAGAGAGAATGACTGAAGTGAGAAAGAGAGGGAGAGAGGGAGAAAAAGAGAAAGTGAGATGAGAAGCGTGAAACTGCAGCTAAACAGAGAGAAAGAGAGAGAGAAAGAGGTGGGAAAGTAGTACTGAGAATTTGAGAGAGGCGAAGTGAAGTGGGTGAAAGTAATGTAAAGGAAAGAGGAGGAGAGAAGGGAGGAGAGGAAGAGAAGTAGGGGAAAGAGGAGGAGAGGAGGGAGGAAGAGAAGTAGGGGAAAGAGGAGGAGAGAAGGGAGGAGAGGAAGAGGAGATGTGCAGAGCCTCTGTAGGGTGTCAGACTGAGTGAGCTCTGTTATGCAACACAGCTGCCACTGGAATCCCACTACCACATTGATTTGTACTGTTCACTGGAGTAGGACACACACACACACATATGCATGCTCTCACTCTCACACACTCTCACACACACACACACACACACACACACACACACACACACACACACACACACACACACACACACACACACACACACACACACACACACACACACACACACACACACACACACACACACACACACACACACACACACACACACACACACAGTACAGCTCCAGAGGCAAAGAACACCAACCAGCAAGGAACATTTCGCACTTGTTGAGCTTATGTTATTTTTCCCTCCTCTACTCTGCATTCATTTGTTCTCTCTCTTCTCTCTCTCTTCCCCCAACCCCCTTCCTCCCCCAATAATGAGAATTTCTTCAAAAAGACTAGACTCTTTCCCTCACGGGCTGAATTTATCTTTTTTTTTTTGATTGTGTGCAACAAAGTCCCAATCATGATCTGATTTGTATACACACTTCGTTATTAGTCTACCAGAAGACTCTCGTTTTGAATAATTTATATTTCTATTAGGTACCCTGCCTGAGCGCAACCCCCCCCCCCCCCCCCCACACACCACCGTGCATTAATATTGAACACATATAAGCTCCTCTAACACCAGAGGGAACAGCCTCACATGAAGCTGGGGATTAAAGGTCTTGAAAGGCATCATGGGAAGGAACTTGCCTTTCGTGAACTAACACTCACACTTGAATTCCCCTCCTTTCACACAGCCTGCCCTCCCCAGTGGAGAAACAAGAGGATAAACTATAAAGATCATACACATAAATCCTCCAAAAGAACATTACTCCCTCCCTCTCATCATTCCTGTTAAAGAACATTACTGCCTCCCTCTCATCATTCCTGTTAAAGAACATTACTCCCTCCCTCTCATCATTCCTGTTAAAGAACATTACTCCCTCCCTCTCATCATTCCTGTTAAAGAACATTACTCCCTCCCTCTCATCATTCCTGTTAAAGAACATTACTCCCTCCCTCTCATCATTCCTGTTAAAGAACATTACTCCCTCCCTCTCATCATTCCTGTTAAAGAACATTACTCCCTCCCTCTCCTCCCTCTCGTCATTCCTGTTAAAGAACATTACTCCCTCACTCTCGTCATTCCTGTTAAAGAACATTACTCCCTCCCTCTCATCATTCCTGTTAAAGAACATTACTCCCTCCCTCTCATCATTCCTGTTAAAGAACATTACTCCCTCCCTCACATCATTCCTGTTAAAGAACATTACTCCCTCCCTCTCATCATTCCTGTTAAAGAACATTACTCCCTCCCTCTCATCATTCCTGTTAAAGAACATGACTCCCTCCCTCTCATCATTCCTGTTAAAGAACATTACTCCCTCCCTCTCATCATTCCTGTTAAAGAACATTACTGCCTCCCTCTCATCATTCCTGTTAAAGAACATTACTCCCTCCCTCTCATCATTCCTGTTAAAGAACATTACTCCCTCCCTCTCATCATTCCTGTTAAAGAACATTACTCCCTCCCTCTCATCATTCCTGTTAAAGAACATTACTCCCTCCCTCTCATCATTCCTGTTAAAGAACATTACTCCCTCCCTCTCATCATTCCTGTTAAAGAACATTACTCCCTCCCTCTCCTCCCTCTCGTCATTCCTGTTAAAGAACATTACTCCCTCCCTCACATCATTCCTGTTAAAGAACATTACTCCCTCCCTCTCATCATTCCTGTTAAAGAACATTACTCCCTCCCTCTCATCATTCCTGTTAAAGAACATGACTCCCTCCCTCTCATCATTCCTGTTAAAGAACATTACTCCCTCCCTCTCATCATTCCTGTTAAAGAACATTACTCCCTCCCTCTCCTCCCTCTCATCATTCCTGTTAACGAACATTACTCCCTCCCTCTCGTCATTCCTGTTAAAGAACATTACTCCCTCCCTCTCATCATTCCTGTTAAAGAACATTACTCCCTCCCTCTCATCATTCCTGTTAAAGAACATTACTCCCTCCCTCTCATCATTCCTGTTAAAGAACATTACTCCCTCCCTCACATCATTCCTGTTAAAGAACATTACTCCCTCACTCTCATCATTCCTGTTAAAGAACATTACTCCCTCCCTCACATCATTCCTGTTAAAGAACATTACTCCCTCCCTCACATCATTCCTGTTAAAGAACATTACTCCCTCACTCTCATCATTCCTGTTAAAGAACATTACTCCCCCCTCTCATCATTCCTGTTAAAGAACATTACTCCCTCCCTCACATCATTCCTGTTAAAGAACATTACTCCCTCCCTCTCATCATTCCTGTTAAAGAACATTACTCCCTCACTCTCATCATTCCTGTTAAAGAACATTACTCCCTCCCTCTCATCATTCCTGTTAAAGAACATTACTCCCTCCCTCTCATCATTCCTGTTAAAGAACATTACTCCCTCCCTCTCATCATTCCTGTTAAAGAACATTACTCCCTCACTCTCATCATTCCTGTTAAAGAATATTACTCCCTCCCTCTCATCATTCCTGTTAAAGAACATTACTCCCTCACTCTCATCATTCCTGTTAAAGAACATTACTCCCTCCCTCTCATCATTCCTGTTAAAGAACATTACTCCCTCCCATCATTCCTGTTCTCCTCCCATTATGTCTCCTCTCTTTTCCTTTTATTATGCTAAAACTATTTTTCATCTGTGCCTGTACCTCTCGGCAGTGTCTGTATCTCTCGGGCAGGCTACAATACTTTTAAGAGTCTATGAAGTATTTAGTGTGTAGTTTGTTCGTGGAGAAACAAGTGATAAGTGGGTTTTATCAAGTCCATTAAACACTACTCACAATGAAATCCGACATGCCTGAACTACCTGCAAAGACGACCCGCAAAGACCCAAAGACAGCTCTCAGGTCTGGTGCAAGCTGTGTCGTTTAAAACACTGGGAGTGGATCTATCACAGCTATTCAGATGCTACACACGCTCATAGTCACACCATATAGTAGCTTCAGAGGTAACAGATCTAACACAATTTCACTTTGTATTTTTTACCTCAGGCTACTTAGTTTGAATGTAATCAGAAACCGCTTTTATCTGAGGTATGGGAAAGCCTAAAACACAGCGAGAGAGAAAGTACTAGTGAAGCCTACATTAAGGCCTGTTCACATGAGAGTACATAGTGCTATCTGCCATTATAAGATGATACAACACAGCTCAAAGCCTTTCTCTCTCTCTCTCTCTCTCTCTCTCTCTCTCTCTCTCTCTCTCTCTCTTCTCTCTGTCTCTCTCTCTGTCTCTCTCTGTCTCTCTCTCTCACTCTCTCTCTGTCTCTCTTCTCTCTGTCTCTCTTCTCTCTCTCTCTCTCTCTCTCTCTCTCTCTCTCTCTCTCTCTCTCTCTCTCTCTCTCTCTCTCTCTCTCTCTCTCTCTCTCTCTCTCTCTCTCTCTCTCTCTCTCTCTCTCTCTCTCTCTCTCTCTCTCTCTCTCTGTAGAATGTAGATTGTCATTGAGCTTCAGACGGTGTGTTCTAACTCCCCTTAAAGCTAGCACAGATTGCTTTTCTACAGCCTCTATTGAGTTTGGCCTAGACTAGATGAGCACCATTTTCCCCACCATGACTTCAGCTGAATAAAAAAACACAGCACTTAGAAATGCCAGGTTGTTCTTATAGGCCACTCCTCCCTTTCTCTGTAATATATGCCATTTAGCAGACAATTCTATCCAAAGGAACTTATAGTCATGCTCGCATACGATTTATGTACAGGTGGTCCCAGGAATTTAACCCACTAGCCTGGCATTACAAGCGCCATGCTCTACCAACTGAGCAACAGAGGACCACCCTACTCTACTGGCTGGGGAATATCTACTAAAGAGACTTCCTGTTTCTCTGAGGTTCTTTTAACGGATTAGAATAGAAATTCCTCTCGTCTTCTCATTGTAGGTCAATCTCACTGCCTCGACACTTTCTCCTTTCTCCTCCTTCTCTACCACACTTCTTCATCTCATCCCTTCATCTAGTCATCTCACCACACTTCTGCACTTCTCCTTTCTCCTCCTTCTCTACCACACTTCTTCATCTCATCCCTTCATCTAGTCATCTCACCACACTTCTGCACTTCTCCTTTCTCCTCCTTCTCTACCACACTTCTTCATCTCATCCCTTCATCTAGTCATCTCACCACACCTCTGCACTTCTCCTTTCTCCTCCTTCTCTACCACACTTCTTCATCTCATCCCTTCATCTAGTCATCTCACCACACTTCTGCACTTCTCCTTTCTCCTCCTTCTCTACCACACTTCTTCATCTCATCCCTTCATCTAGTCATCTCACCACACTTCTGCACTTCTCCTTTCTCCTCCTTCTCTACCACACTTCTTCATCTCATCCCTTCATCTAGTCATCTCACCACACTTCTGCACTTCTCCTTTCTCCTCCTTCTCTACCACACTTCTTCATCTCATCCCTTCATCTAGTCATCTCACCACACTTCTGCACTTCTCCTTTCTCATCCTTCTCAATCACAAATCCAGTGGCATGTGTTAGGAAATGAAAATTTGCCCCCCACCAGCCCACCCTTTACATCCCTGGACCTGTGTCTGAGGGACAGGAAGTGGGCATGTGTGAGCTGGCTCTGCCTGGCCGGCCGGCTGGCTGTTTTCTGGGAATTACTATCCATTGACACAGTGTGACAAAGCCGTGTGGGCAGTGGAGCTCCTCTGAAAAGGATTACACAGGGAGCGTGGAGCTGGGGAGGCAGGGACGAGAGGGGACGGTGGGCGGCAGGGGGTGCGTGCATGCCCAATGAACCATCCTCTCCTCCTCCTCTTGCCTGATTGGGGCTGGGAGAGTAGAGAGTCAGTGTTTAGCACCTGGAGTGGAGGAGTTTGTCACCTAGCCTGAAGGGAGACGAGAGAGACGAGAGGAGGATGTAGCATGAATGCTCTCTCTCTCTCGCACACACACACACACACACACACACACACACACACACACACACACACACACACACACACACACACACACACACACACACACACACACACACACACACACACACACACACACACACACACACACACACACACACACACACACACACACACACTGCATTCCTGAGCCAGATCCCAGTCTGTCTTTGTTCATTAGGAGTGGGTTAGCATGTCACCATGTAACCACAGTTCTGAAATCAGTTCTTTGGGACTTCTGTGGGTATCAACCCATTGTTCGTCTGCCACGCAGATAGCGCCATGGTCAGACATGGAGTGTCTCTGCTCACCAAGGCTTTGAGGATGAGTCTTTGACGGCTTTGAAGAATAGTGCCACACAAAGTGATATTTATACTAATCTGATGAATCAAGCCTCTTTCTGTCAATGGAAGCTCAGTGATATGGGTAACATGCATGGATTACATTTCTTAAAGTTATATCCCATGTCCCGCCTGTCATTGGAAGAGTTGAATTATAGCCCCTGGCTAGGAGAGTGTCACACCCTTTCAGTAGAGATACTGTATGCATCATCATCATCATCATCATCATCATCATCATCATCATCATCATCATCATCATCATCATCATCATCATCATATGGCTGCCACACCTACCAGAGGGGCATAGAAACCTTATTCTACTCACCCCTCTTCTTCTTCCTCTCTCTCTCTCCCTCTCCCTCTCTCTCTCTCTCTCTCTCTCTCTCTCTCTCTCTCTCTCTCTCTCTCTCTCTCTCTCTCTCTCTCTCTCTCTCTCTCTCTCTCTCTCTCTCTCTCTCTCTCTCTCTCTCTCTCTCTCTTTCTCTCTCTCTCTCTCTTCCTCTCTCTCCCTCTCTGTCTCTCTCTCTGTCTCTCTGTCTCTCTCTCTCTCTCTCTGAGGCATTCAATTCCCTCCATTTCTTATGTAACTATCCCTATGTTGTTCCGGATTGCTGCAGCCATGGTCTGACATGGATATATTTAGCCAGGCCTCCTCTCTCCACTCTGTCCTCCCGTACCCAGCATACCCAAGCAGCAATAAACATTCATCTATTCAGACCCTCAGGCAGTGCAGTGACACACTTACTTTACATCCAGAACAATTACTGTAATGTCCACTAAATCTAGATTACAATGCAGACGTCCCACTGGGTTAGCACAGCGCACTAGTGAGGACACAGTTTCAGAGGGGGGTAGAGAGAGAGCAGGCACCGCTTTTAAAATGCTGGGTCCTCGTGTTGTTTTTACTTCAGCATGCGTGCCCACTAATGGCATATTGATTGTGTATCTAGAGGCTGTGAGCTCACACGGAGAGGATAGTGTCTGTCCCCTCTTCCTGCTCCTCTCTTCTTGTCTCTCTTCTTTTCTTTCCCTTTCCTTTCCTCCTTCTCTCCTCCTCCTCACACACACTGGACAGCAGCCAGCTCCTCACCTCAGATGGGCTGTGCAGCACAGAAGGCAGCATGCCACCTAG
>NC_092113.1:28275245-28290245 GCF_045679555.1 Salvelinus alpinus
TAGTACACAGCGTTGTACGAGATCTTCAGTTTCTTGGCAATTTCTTGCATGGAATAGCCTTCATTTCGCAGAACAAGAATATACTGCCGAGTTTCAGACGAAAGGTCTTTTGAGCCTGTAATTGAACCCACAAATGCTGATGCTCCAGATACTTAACTAGTCTAAAGAAGGCCAGTTTTATTGCTTCTGTAAACAGGACAACAGTTTTCAGCTGTGCTAACATAATTGCAAAAGGGTTTTCTAATGATCAATTAGCCTTTTAAAATGATACACTTGGATTAGCTAACACAACGTGCCATTGGTGATAATGGGCCTCTCTCTGTACGCCTATGTAGATATTCCATAAAAAATCTGCCCTTTCCAGCTACAATAGTCATTTACAACATTAACAATGTCTACACTGTATTTCTAACCAATTTGATGTTATTTTAATGGACAAAAAAGTTGCTTTTCTTTCAAATTCAAACTTTTCATTTCTAAGTGACCCCAAACTTTTGAACGATCGCGTATATACAGTATATCCCAATGCCACAGAACAGTGATTGGGGACACTGCCCTGTGTAAGGTGTTGTCTTTCGGATGGAACATTAAACGAGTGTCCTGACTCTCTGTGGTCACTAAAGATCTCATGGCACTTATCATAAGAGTAGGGGTGTTAATCCTGGTGTCCTGGCTAAATTCCCAATCTGGCCATCATGGCCACCTAATCATCGCCAGCTTCCAATTGGCTCATTCCTCCTCTCCCCTGTAACTATTCCCCAGGTCGTTGCTGTAAATGAGAATGTGTTGTTCTGAATACCCTAACCTGAGAGGTTGTGTGTTTTCCAGGATAGTCTGTGAGATGGATGCTGCCCCAGCAGACAGCAAGGCTGGACCAGTCCAACTGTGTGTCGGGGAGTGCAAACCTGCGCTCAAGACTCACTCTTCCCAGCTCTACTCCTTCGTGGTAAGACTTTAAACACTAACAGTCAGTAATTAAGTGTTTTTATAGTTTTTTTCTCTCCATTTGTATTACACTAGTTGTTCTGATTCACAGTATTACAAATGCTAAATGAAGTTTATCTCAACTGGCCGAACGCAATTAGAACTCAAACATTTTAGAATGAGGAAGTAGTAGTATTTCTCCTATCTCTCTTTGATGTCTATCACCATTGTCGTCTTGAAAGGCAGAAAATAAGTCATGAAAATCTTTTATTTTCTTGATTGTTGAAATACTGCATAGCCTAGTGATTGCCACAGAAGTTCCGAGGGAAATCAGCAGTTAATAAATGGATAATAGGTGTTGATAATAGAATAAATGGGGAGATAGCAGCTATGCTACACACCTGTATCTCACCCATACTAAAGCTAGCCTGCAGCTAACTGATAATCAACACTCCCATTCACACACACAATTAGCTACCGCTTAACAATTAACAACGGCTAGTAATTACTTGCACTGTTTTCAGAGAGTACCGCTTTAGCCTGTCCCCTGAATTGTACAGCACTGGGCGAGGAACAGTGTGTGTGTGATGTTTGTGTGTGTGTACTGACACTTTTGTCACCCATAATTCACGTTGCCGCAGGGAGTACTGACATCATCGCAGCGGTGTGTGTGTGTGTGTGTGTGTGTGTGTGTGTGTGTGTGTGTGTGTGTGTGTGTGTGTGTGTGTGTGTGTGTGTGTGTGTGTGTGTGTGTGTGTGTGTGTGTGTGTGTGTGTGTGTGTGTGTGTGTGTGTGTGTGTGTGTGTGTGTGTGTGTGTGTGTGTGTGTGTGCGTGTGTGTGTGCATGTGTGTGTGTGCGTGTGTGTGTGTATCAGTCTGTACTCTGTTTTATCAGTGTGTCTTAGGTTACCAGCCTAGCAGGCTGTCTGTGTGGATGTTTTCTGTCTGTCTGTGTGGATGTTTTCTGTCTGTCTGTATGGATGTTTTCTGTCTGTCTGTGTGGATGTTTTCTGTCTGTCTGTGTGGATGTTTTCTGTCTGTCTGTGTGGATGTCTTCTGTCTGTCTGTGTGGATGTTGTCTGTCTGTGTGCTCTCTGATGACAGGCTGACAGGGCCGGGCTCCTGTTAACACTAGTTATTTTCAGACTACCTTATAAAAGGTTCAGTGGAATACAAACTCAGCAACACAACACAAGATGAGTGGGATCTCGGAGGGACAAAAGCTCCTGGTTTTATTTTGCTTCCTCTTTACATGGGTTCGTAGTGCAGAGTTTGGGCATACCACAGGGCAGTTGAAAGCTGTTATTTGCTGCTGTGGCTCTGTGTAGAGTAGACAGTAATGTATGAAGGACAGGAGGTGTGACAACATTTCTCAATACATTACAGTGACAGAGAAATGGTTCTCTCTCTCACTTGTCGCTCATCGCTCTCTCTCGCGCTCTCTCTCGCGCTCTCTCTCTCCTTCCCTCCTCTAGATGCCGTCGGTACAGGGCCTGTCCCCCAGCAGAGGGCCTGAGTCAGGGGGCAGCAAGGTAACCATCATGGGGGAGAACCTGGGCGCTGGCAGCAGTGTCACCGTCCTCTTTGGGAACCAGACGTGCGAGTTCTACGGGTAAGAGAGAGACCCACCTCGCCTCCTCAGACTGGTTCATTTGTGGTAGTTTAATACATGCTGTTTTACTCTCCTCTGATCTCTCCTGTCATGTTTTCAACAATTATGACTTTCTCAGATAAATATCAATGATCTAACTTTTGCTGTCTTATCCAGTTGGATCTTTTTCTAAGTGAGAGCCCCCTACATGTACATTTCATGTTAAGATAGCTAGGTGAGACAACCACACATCACAGTCCAGTCGTAGCAAGTTGGGACATCTTTTATTTCAGCTCATGAAACATGGGACCAACACTTTGCATGTCGCGTTTATATAGATTTTTGTATGTACAGCTTAATAAGGTTTGATGACCCACTGCATCAAACCTCAATAATAATAACCTCCAGACGTCCTTGTGCACCCAGCCTGGGATTTTCCTTCCTTTTTCAGTCACCTTTTTTCTTAGATCTGACTTTTTCAGTTCTCTCTTTCTCTCTCCCACCCTTCCTCTCGCTACCTGTTTTTTCCTGCTCTACCTCTCTCTCCCTACCTCTCTCCATCACTCCCACCCTCTCCTCTCTCTCCCTTTCCTTTATCTATTTGAAGCGGTGCAGCGGAACAGAAAGGAGTAGGTTTCATTGTAACACTGTAAGGTTGAGGAGTCAAGGCAGCTTTAATGAGATCTGGGCTAATTACTAGCCATGTGTTCTCCACTGTGATTCTGACCGTGGAGAGAGAAGAGAGGATGAGAGGAGAGGAGGATGGAGGGTGGCTGATGAACAGAGCTAGTTTCAGGGGGTGAGCAGGTAGTGCAGGGATCCATGGGATGGAGAAAGAATGATTGAAGAAGAGACGCACACATTGACTGTGTGTGCGTGCGTGTGCATGCGTGTTCCCTGCAGGCGGACCATGACAGAGATCGTGTGTTACTCGGCTCCCTCCCTGACTGGGGTGGGTTCGGTTCAGATCAGTGTGAGTGTGGACCGGGCCCAGGTCAAGGAGAGCCTGAGCTTCGATTACATTGAGGACCCCACCGTCCAGCGCATTGAGCCAGAGTGGAGCATCGCCAGGTAACACCACCAACACCTCTCCTAAACATGAGGGTAAACATCCACTTGTCCATGTCCCCAGTCCCTCATAGGGTGGCAGCGTAGACTAGTGGTTAGAGCATTGGACTAGTAACTGAAAGGTTGCAAGTTCAAATCTGTCGTTGCTGAACAAGGCCCACTGTTCCTAGGCCGTCATTGAAAATAGGAATTTGTTCTTAACTGACTTTCCTAGTCAAATAAAATAATAGTCAGACCCCATCATCAAACGCAACACTGAATTTGTTTTATTTTTCTTATAGCAGTAGATACCAGTAGTTGTGTTAGTGAGTGTCTATAGTTGTGTTAGTGAGTGTCTATAGTTGTGTTAGTGAGTGGCTATAGTTGTGTTAGTGAGTGTCTATAGTTGTGTTAGTGAGTGGCTATAGTTGTGTTAGTGAGTGTCTATAGTTGTGTTAGTGAGTGGTTATAGTTGTGTTAGTGAGTGTCTATAGTTGTGTTAGTGAGTGTCTATAGTTGTGTTAGTGAGTGTCTATAGTTGTGTTAGTGAGTGTCTATAGTTGTGTTAGTGAGTGTCTATAGTTGTGTTAGTGAGTGGCAATGTTAGTAATGGTAGTGCATTGCTGCAGCATATCCCAGGTAGACAGAGTTTGTAATTAAAGAGAGGGATGATGAGGACTGAGAGAGAGAGAGAGAGGTCCAAGTGTGCAGCAGATATCAGCCGAGATGGAGTTTATCTGGAAGAGAAGAGAGCAGCTGGTCCTCTCTCTCTCCACTGAGAAACAGACAGAGAGAAGAGATGTGGGACAGCGCTTTGTTTAGTCAAACTTGTTCTTTCTTTTCTGAAACGAGAGCATCACCCCATGCCTCAACCCGGGAGAAAGGAGGTAGAGGAGTGTAGCATAGCGTAGTGTAGGGCCGTAGTCGACAGGCAGACACAGACAGACAGACAGACAGACAGACAGACAGACAGACAGACAGACAGACAGACAGACAGACAGACAGACAGACAGACAGACAGACAGACAGGGCATCAAAGCTGCTACCAGGGTGCTGTCACAACCCAGGAAGGCACAGCTAACATCAACATGGATGAGCATCTTTAACCTAGAGCACATCTCTCTATGTTACTCTATCTCCTCTCCTTGTACTCTTGATTGGACTGAATGGTTAGCAGTAAAGCATGCTAAACACTCCTCATTTGGCATTTTGCTCAGTGGACCTCAAGACAGTTTGAACAACTAGTCATGTTTTATCACTGTCCTCCAGAGTGGCTAGCCAGACTGTAGTCAGTAATACTGCAGTGCCACCATGCACAGACGGATCCTGAGATGCAGATCTAGATGCTGATCTAGATGCTGATCTAAATGCTGATCTAAATGCTGATCTAGATGCTGATCTAAATGCTGATCTAAATGCTGATCTAGATGCTGATCTAAATGCTGATCTAGATGCTGATCTAGATGCTGATCTAGATGCTGATCTAGATGCTGATCTAAATGCTGATCTAAATGCTGATCTAGATGCTGATCTAGATGCTGATCTAGATGCTGATCTAAATGCTGATCTAAATGCTGATCTAAATGCTGATCTAGATGCTGATCTAGATGCTGATCTAAATGCTGATCTAAATGCTGATCTAGATGCTGATCTAGATGCTGATCTAAATGCTGATCTAAATGCTGATCTAGATGCTGATCTAGATGCTGATCTGAATGCTGATCTAGATGCTGATCTAGATGCTGATCTAAATGCTGATCTAGATGCTGATCTACAAGGTGATCCGCCGATGCTGATCTAGATGCTACTCTAGTGCTCCCAGCCCAGTCACCTAACAGTCCTCAGTGTTACTTCAGTATTTCAGCAACCACTATAACAGTCCCAATCCCTATAACAGCTGTAGGGAAGGCCCCTGCTCCGGCACCTGCCCTGTCTCTCCTGTCTGTCTGTCTGTGTTTGTTTCAGCCAAGCCTGCCTTGTTTGTGTTGTGTATTATCCCTTGAGCCACGTAGCTACGACCCCCTCAAACATGAGCCTGACAGATCTACTTAAGTTCAGTTAAAATCATCTTTAATCATTTACTTACCTCAAAAACCTATTATCTTCTGAAAACACTTTTTTTTAATCTGAGGTAAAAACTTTCGAAAAAAGCTTGTGCAGGCAGGACGTTTTGGAGAGAAAGTCTTGTAGTTCGGTGTGTTGTTTGTTTGTAAAACTTTTCTGTGTGTGTTTGTGTGTGTGTGTGAAACAGCGGCCACACTCCTCTGATGGTGACAGGAACTAATCTGGATGTGGTTCAGGAGCCTAGGATACGCGTCAAGTACGGAGGCCGTGAGTCTGTCAACGTGAGTAGTACTACACACATTACACACACTCACGTAGATGATGTGGAGGATGATTGATACATTCAAATGCTTGTCCTGCTAACCCCCAACCTCCCCACAAACCATATTTCAAATCTCCCATAATGCTCTAGCTAGTCTCTTAATGGAGCAGATGGAGAGGGGTTCCCATGCAGTATTTAATTAGAGAGTTTTAACACCATCAGGCTCCAGTCAGTCAGGGCCTCAGCTCTATACAGTCCCCCTCTAACCTGCTTAACCTTGTTGTTATGGTTTGAGACTTCAGTCTGAATTTGAAATACCTCAGACACTTTTCAGTAAATCTGGAGTGTAGGAGCAGGTTGGAGAGTGGATGGCTGGTGGAGTTTGAGGGTAGGAGCGTGGGGGGGCTGGCGGGCAGGGGTGAGAGGGTTGGAGGGCATGGGAGGGGTTGGATGGTGGTGGGTTTGGAAGGCTGGGGAAGACTGGGGGGCTGTTCTGTTCCTAGTGGGTTCTAATGGAAGATTAAGTGCTGTCAGAAGGCTTTGTTCAGCATAAAGAGCCCCTCTCTGTATAATCAAGGCCGGGGCAGGCGGGGGAATCGTTACAAATTGCATTTATGCTCTAGTCCTCTGGGTACATGTTTAATTAAGGGAATGGTATTTTTCCACCGCTGCGGTCGGTGGGTGGTCAGGGTGAAGGTGGGGAGGGCAGAGTAGAGGGAGGGAGGGAAATGTATTGTGGAACAACAGATATTGTGGAACAAGTGCTTCATGCCAGGAAATGCAGTGAATCATAAAGACATTTATAGTACATGCTCAAACACAGCACAAACTTTAGGCAGATGCATACTGTACAGTCACAGAAATGATACATGCATACACACACAACACCACCATCATGACCACGTTCTCAAGTCTTTTTTTAATGGTCTCGTTATATAATGACTTACATCTCACACCTCACTAGAATCTTGCTTTTTGGGTCTCAGAGAATCTTTTTAGAGAATATCTGAACATATTTGTTCCAAAGTAGTGTCTCCTTACCTTCTGCATTCACAACCCTCCCCCACTCAGGCAGACTGTAGTTCACATAAGTGGTTCTGAGGGGCCTGTGTTTCTTCATGATTGCTTCAGTACCCAACATCAGAACTGTGCTCTAGGCCAGGGACCTTCAACTAGATTTTTTCTTGACCGCAAGAAGCCCACACATATATGGCTTCTTTTTACCTTCTTCCAAAAATCCACAAAAATCTTGAAAACCCCCCAGGCAGACCAGTCATTAGTGGTAATGAAAGTCTGACAGAACCCATCTCTAAGTACATTGATTACTTTATTAAGCCTTTTCTGTTGTCACTTCCAGCCTATCTTCAAGATACCACAGATGTGTTGAACAAAATTAAGGAATTGAAGAATATAGGTACAGCTTCCTTTTTAGTCACCATGGATGTGGAGTCTCTATACACCACCATTGAGCATCAACAAGGTTTGGCAGCGATGCACCATTTCTTGAGTACCCGGCCTGAAACTGAGATGCCTCCTACAGAATTCATTGTATCACTGACTGAATGGACTCTTAATCATAACATCTTTATCTTCCAGGACCGTATTTTCAAACAGGTCAAAGGATGTGCCATGGGAGCTTGCTACAGCCCTTCCTACGCTGGTTTGTACTTGGGTAAATGGGAAAATGACTTCATTTTGGATCCTTCTAATAACCATTTCTTTGACCGGATTATATGGTGGGGACGCTATATTGATGATGTTTGCCTGTTCTGGTCCGGCTCAGAAGATGAACTTATTTCCTTCCACCAATACCTTAACAGCATTAACCCTAACATCAAACTAACTATGGAATACAGCAAGGATAACATTCATTTTTTGGACCTCGATATTAGTAAAAATGACAAGGGTTGTTTGCACACATCAATCTTTAGGAAGCCTTCAGATGGGAATACCATTCTGAGGGCAGACAGCTTTCACCCCAAAAGGCTAAAAGAGAATATTCCATATGGCCAATTCCAAAGAGTCCGTAGAATTTGCGATCAGGAAACAGACTACAGTGTCAAATCTGCAGAATTGGAGAATCGCTTTTTGGATCGGGGCTACAGCGTTCAGGTCCTGAAAGATGCAGGTATAAGGGCTGGATTACTTGACAGAGAGAACTTGTTACGAAGAGGAGTGCCTCGTGATACATCAGAGAGAGTGTATTTTGTTACAAAATACAGCACTGAAGCAGAGAACATTAAAAGAATCATTAAAAATAATTGGGGAATCATCCAAAGTGATACGCTACTACGCCAAGTCTTTCCTGAACCACCAGTCATAAGCTTTAAGAGATGTCCTACCCTAAATGACAAATTAGTCCACAGTTATCTTCCGGGTGACTCTCAAAAAACTTGGCTTGACCACAAACCCAAGGGCTCTTTTAAATGTTACCAGTGCAACCATTGCAGTAATATTGCACAGAAAAAGTATTTTGTTGACACAGCTTCTAAAATGGAGTATTACCTCAAGCATTTTATTAACTGCAAAACCACTCATGTCATCTATAGACTGGAATGTCCACAGTGCAAGGTGTTCTACATTGGACGGACAAAGAGACGCCTTCAAGATCGCTTGGCGGAACACTAGTACGCCATACGGGTAGGCAATGAAGACTACCCCATGGCAAGGCACTACAAGTCCTTACACCATGGTAACCCTGCCTCCCTACAAGCTATGGGTATTGATCATGTTCCGGCCTCTATTAGAAAAGGGGACCGTCTTAAACAGTTAAACCAAAGGGAAAGTTTTTGGATTTACAAACTACAGGCCACTAAGTACCCTGGTTTAAATGAAGATATGGATTTCTCACCCTTCCTGTAGGGTCGTGATGGGTCCATTTGCTGTCATCTAGTGGACATTTTGCTTAATTGCCCTCTAGCTATGTTTGGACTGTTGTTCATGTTTTGCTGTGGTCTGGAGTACTGTGGAATATATTGCTTTCTTGTTCTGGACACTTCTCCCAGTCATGGTTAGGGTTGGAACTGCCTCTCTGGGTGTTCTGATGCTTCTAGTTTGGAGTTGTATGCTCATGATAACATAGCTACAGTATTTCACCTTTTCATGTGTATATTATTGCTTACTAGGTGTGTCCAATTTGGTAACCACTCCCTCTTCTAATTAGGGCTAATTGGAAAAGCCTTTCAAAAGAGGACATTGTATTCTCTTTTTTCTGTACTCCCTGACGAAGGCCATGCAGCCGAAACGCGTCGGTTTTTAAACAACTTTGTTTCTATTGAACATGCCATACTAATAAAGGCATTTTAATTAATTATATGAAGAGTGCCTTGGTCCTCCTTTCTTTTTGATGACCCACACATATAATATTTGACTAAAACAATAATTTTAAACGTTGCTTACATTTGTATATGATCACATGTATCTCTATTATGTGTAGGAATACTTAGTAAAATTGTAAATCACTTGGAGCTGATTTGCTGGTGTTTTTACAGTATTTTATGTCCAACAGTAACAAAAAAGAATATATGTATTTTGTTGGTCAGAAAACTTGGAGGGCCAAATAAAATCACCTGCGTGCCAAATTCAGCCCACGGGCCGCCAGTTGGCAAGCCCTGCCCTAGGCTTTTGTTCTACTACATGTCTTCATGTATGGACAGTTTCCCCATAAGACCCTTTTATATGAAGAAACCCAGAAGAAACACAGTCATTTTGGATCTAATGAAAGACAGACTCACTGCTTTATTCACACACGAAAAGAACTGGATCAGATCAGTAAGAATTCTTGTAAGCCTCTGAGCTGAAATAGGATTTGACTTGTATGTGGGTGCTGTCTGCTGTGTCACTCAGGTGAAAGCAGAAAGCTTTGAACGCTCAGCGGCGTTCTCCTTTAAAGTGCAGTCTCACTTCGCCACACACACATACAGAGTGCCTCTCACAGACACTCGGCTCCTCTTTGATTTCCTTGCTCCAGAAGGAGGAGAAGAGAAGAAGCCGCTGTGTGAATTTTTATTAACTGCCTAGGTTACAATTATGGATCTCTTCATCCCGTCTTCTCGTCTTTGTCACAGGGGAAAGGCAAACAGCGCAGCAGCAGCCGTCCAATCAGGGCCCAGCCCAGAGCAGGCCTGTCAAGTCAGCCTTCAAAGTGTCATCTGCCTCCCACTAAATTGCCTCTCAATCTCCCTCCCTCCCCCCTTCCCTCTTGTCACCTGCACAAGATTCTTCACAAAGAAGAAGGCACAGAAAGGGAGACACTGTTTTTCATGATACGCTCTATACCTGTCACCGGTTCACAACTGAAACATTATTCATTGGCTCTGATTAAAGCTAAAAGGTGTATTTTTCCTCTAACAGAACCCCATTTTCTCCTATCTTCTCTTAAAGAATTTCCCCTGCCACATTCTGCACCATTAAGATGTCTGATTGGCTGATGTGATGTCATAATGAAATAGATACAGTAGAGCTTGCTTCCCAAATGGCACCCTGTTCCCTACAAAGTGCACTACTATGGGCCCTAGTCAAAAGTAGTGCACTATATAGGCGAATAGGGTGCCATTTGATTGTCAGAAGTGGAAACGATCAGCAGCAATTTGAGCTGATTAAAGAGAGAGAGAGACATATACATCACTAGGTCTATAGAGCAGCATAGCACCTACAGTCCTTATGCAATCAGACAGCTCTCTTTAGAACTTTGTCCTCCTAGGAAATGGTACATCACCCCCAAGAGGCATACGCTGAGTGTACAAAATATGTAATGAATTGCTGTTACGTACGCCTCGTGGAGGAGGGAATGCAACACCCTGCTACACTCAACTCCCCGTGGAGTGAAAGAGGTATGTGACTGTAGGTGCAGGTAAGGGTGACAGAGGCAGAGAATATGACCGTTTCAAGGGAATTTATTTCCTTAACACGGTGAGGTGGGGGAAAGGGTCTGGACGGAACCAAAGCAAAGAAGGTAAAAGTTATAGACCCCTCTCCTACCTACCTACCTACCCTTTTAGCACCTCCTGGCGCCCTAACCAAAATACAGGGGATGTTCCGCCCAGGTCTTACCTAGTGTGCATAGACAGTAAACACTACGGGTTATGTATGCCCGCAGGCCTCTTGCCTAAGCACTCCCTAGGTGCCTTCCCCTTCCCCCCTGGGAACAAATGAAACAGAAGAATTACTAACTTACAGTGAACAATTTCAATAATCAAAAACACTGACTCCTTTTGGCATACACATACCTCAGAAGTAGCAGCTACAAAATACTTTCAACAAAACTGAGCAACAACCAACACAGGACTCTCTCCTGACGAAGGAACACTGGCTTTTATCCAGCTGGAGAAGGAGCTGGTAAATGAAAACAGCTGTTTCCCCTGACGAGAGGGAGGGGTCAGAGCTCCAATCGTCGATGGGGCCGATCAATCAGCTGCTTAGAATCCAGGAAGCCATTTCCTGAAATACACACATGCAAACACATACAAACCCAAAACAACACAGAAACTGTGGAACGTAACAATTGCTCTTTCCATGACAGATTGACCAGGTGAATCAAGTTGAAAGTTATTATTCCGTATTGATGCCACTTCAATCCATGTAGATGAAGGGGAGGAGAAAGGTCAAAGAAGGATTTTTAAGCTTTGAGACAGTTGAGACATGGATTGTGTGTGTGCCATTCAGAGGGTGAATGAGCAAGACAGCATATCTAAGTGCATTTGAACGGGGTATGGTTGTAGGTGCCAGGCGCACCGGTTTGAGTTTGTCAAGAACTGCAACGCTGGGTTTTTCATGCTCAACAGTTTCCTGTGTGTATCAAGAATAGTCCACCACCCAAAGGACATCCAGCCAACTAGACACAACTGTGGAAAACATTGGAGTCAACATGGGCCAGCATCCCTGTGTAACGCTTTCCATGCCCTGACGAATTGAGGCTGTTGTGAGGGCAAAAGGTAGTGCAACTCAATATTAGGACAGTGTTCCTAATGTTTTGTCCACTCAGTGTATAATGAACACTCAGATAAAATTAAGGAATAGATGGTGACTCCAATATAGATACATCCTGCTCCCTCTCAATTACATCATGATAAAGGCTTGGTTAATAACCTCTCAGCTCCTACGTCTTCCAGTCTTGTCAGGTTATTTTCTCCTCATCCACTACGTCTGCACCATCCATCCCCTTCTCTCTCCACTCTCCATCTATCCATCCATACGACTAATATCAGAGCCATATTGTCAGAATGAACAGCTGGTGGAAACAAACAGGACAATGGATGTGGGGTAGGATTGATATCAGCCACTAATATCAGTCATTGGCCAGAGTATTGCTCACATAATCTTTGACCCTTGACCTAACAGAGCTGTCTCCTCTCTCGTACTCATGACCCCTGAAGCCCATTTCCTCTGCTGCCTCCCTCTCTCCAAGTCAGAGACCTGGCGCAGGGTGCCTGGGCTGAGTGGGCTGCTGCAGACTGCAGTAGATTCTGCTAATGAATTCAACCAGAGGGCCTGGACTGTTAACGTCACAGCTGCTGTACAACGTACTACTCCATCCCCATCCAGTGCCTGTCAGCAGGCAAGATTCAAATGATTTCATAGCTGTTGCCCTGGAGCAACTGTATACTGGATGATGAAAGGGATCAATACTAAGGACCGGTAGGACCGACAGGACCAACAGGACCGATAGGACTGATAGGACTGATAGCTAAAGAACAATATTTGCTGAAAATAAATGTTTCATAATTCATTTAAATGTTTACTAGTCTGGTTGGAGTAGAATACCTAAGGCTTTTCTAAGATGGTGGGTGGCAGGATAATTATTCTCTGCTCCGTCATAGTAGCCTATACGAGCCCTGAGATGAATGACAGCATATGATATGGCTGCACATCTTGGGACTCAGATACACCATTTCTCTCATCACTACCCATATAAAACCCTATGCTGTTTTTCTTCACTACCCTGACATAGCCAGTATTTCCCTCTTCGCTACCCTGACATAGCCAGTATTTCCCCCTTCACTACCCTGGCATAGCCAGTATTTCCCTCGTCACTACCCTGACATAGCCAGTATTTCCCCCTTCACTACCCTGGCATAGCCAGTATTTCCCCTTTCACTACCCTGACATAGCCAGTATTTCCCCCTTCACTACCCTGACATAGCCAGTATTTCCCCCTTCACTACCCTGACATAGCCAGTATTTCCCCTTTCACTACCCTGACATAGCCAGTATTTCCCCCTTCACTACCCTGACATAGCCAGTATTTCCCCCTTCACTACCCTGACATAGCCAGTATTTCCCCCTTCACTACCCTGACATAGCCAGTATTTCCCCCTTCACTACCCTGACATAGCCAGTATTTCCCCCTTCACTACCCTGACATAGCCAGTATTTCCCCCTTCACTACCCTGACATAGCCAGTATTTCCCCCTTCACTACCCTGACATAGCCAGTATTTCCCCCTTCACTACCCTGACATAGCCAGTATTTCCCCCTTCACTACCCTGACATAGCCAGTATTTCCCCCTTCACTACCCTGACATAGCCAGTATTTCCCCCTTCACTACCCTGACATAGCCAGTATTTCCCCCTTCACTACCCTGACATAGCCAGTATTTCACCCTTCACTACTCTGACCACTAACCTTATAGGCACGAAGCTCCGTGTCTTATTCTGACTGGCCTCTTTAGATCTACACACATCACATTAGATCACATCCAGTCATGGCTGAGTCTTATATGACTGCCTTTCTCAGAAGGCAGGATTCAGGAAGAGGGAGACATGATTTCTCACCGCCCCAAACACCCAGAGTATTGAAGGAGTGTGTTGAAAACATGCAGCGTCCTTCCAGCTGCCTAGCCCAGCTCTGAACAGATGGTAGTGGGAGCCATACTGTACTGCAGTTGACTTGCAAATGCATTGCTGTTCCATTGTGTTCCAACCAAGACAGACACTGACAGGCAGGCAGAGAGGGATTCTGTGGTGGCATCTGTGCCTGTCTGTAACACACCACTGTTATAACATGGAGACTACAGCAACATGGAACGTTTGCTTTTTACTGTCTCTGAATGTGTGAGAGAAATCAAGTGTATTCGTAGATATAAAAAGCTTATTCGCTCAAAACTATGACAGTGAATTAGTGTTTATTTGCAGTTAATAAGGGACGTATTGGCCAGAATGTTTTAAGTTAATATGTAAATACATTCACAAGCAGCTTTTGATAATAATAGCACACGATAAGACCAGTGTATACATGATGTTTTTCAGTTTTTACTCTATAACTGTCATCTATTCTAGGCTTTCTCTGTAATATATAATAGGATTACAGTAGAAGATTCTTGGAGAAAATGTGTCAGCAGTGCTATGGAGGTTGTATGCATTTTTAACAGGGCTTAGCCTCTCTCTCTCTCTCTCTCTCTCTCTCTCTCTCTCTCTCTCTCTCTCTCTCTCTCTCTCTCTCTCTCTCTCTCTCTCTCCCTCTCTCTCTCCCTCTCTCCCTCTCTCTCTCCCTCACTCCCTCTTTCTCTCTCTCTCTCTCTCTCTCTCTCTCTCTCTCTCTCTCTCTCTCTCTCTCTCTCTCTCTCTCTCTCTCTCTCTCTCTCTCTCTCTCTCTCTCTCTCTCTCTCTCTCTCTCTCTCTCTCTCTCACTCACTAACATGCAAACTCAGACTGTATGTAGATGTACAACAATGTCACCACTCTGCGGGAGTAGAGGGAGCGTTTAGACCTTGTAATGTGGGCTAACATACACACCGCGAGTCCAGCCGCAGCAGCACACATGGCGACAGCTGTAATGTGGGAACTGTGTTTCGGTTAACCCGGGAGCAGAGCTGACTTCCTGCTGAACCCAACCCAGTTCTCCACGGGCCTCCAGCAGGACCAGCCCAAAGACTACGTTACCATACAGCTAGACACTTAATAATGCATCCTACGATTCCTTCCTGCATGGGGAGGAATGGGAATACTCTGTAGTTCTACCTCAAAGAGCATGGTTGTGGTAACTAAGACAATTCTCACTCTGTACACCAGAGGTGGGACCATTATTCCAGTCACAAGCAAGTCACAAGGTTCGAGTCTCAAGTTGAGTTCCAAGTAAAATGGGTCAAGAGTCAAGTCCAAGTCATGCATTGTT
>NC_092113.1:28295245-28312745 GCF_045679555.1 Salvelinus alpinus
CACACACACTGGCTCACACACACACTGGCTCACACACACACACACACACACACACACACACACACACACACACACACACACACACACACACACACACACACACACACACACACACACACTGGCTCACACACACACACACACACACACGTGCGCACACACACGGGCGTACACACACACACACACACACACACACACACTGGCTCACACACTGATTAAACACAATGTTCTCCTATGAACACGTCTGTAATGGCATATCATCTTTATTTCATGCTGGCATTTTGTGTGTGTGTGGCATGTGTGTTTCAGTCTGTGTGTGTGTGGCAGTGTCTGTTTCAGAGTCTGTTGTAAAGGCATGGCCTCATTTGAGATTGTTAGGCAGGCCTCGTTAAAGCCTAATAAATCTGTGTTAGTGCTGAGTTCTACTTCCCTACACACACACACACACACACACACACACACACACACACACACACACACACACACACACACACACACACACACACACACACACACACACACACACACACACACACACACACACACACACACACACACACACACACACCCCTGGTGGGCCACAGTACAGACAGTGCACGCTTCAATTCACCACACCAGCGGACCTCTGAACCTTGGGCCCAGAGGAGGACAGGCAAGTTACTGTATGTATCCCCTCCAGCTAGCCTGAAGACACCACTCAGAATTACAGCATATAGAATAACTCTATTATACAGAATTACAGCACATAGAATAACTCTAACATATAGAATTACAGCATATAGAATAACTCTAACATACAGAATTACAGCACATAGAATAACTCTAACATATAGAATTACAGAATATAGAATAACTCTAACATACAGAATTACAGCATATAGAATAACTCTAACATATAGAATTACAGCATATAGAATAACTCTAACATATAGAATTACAGCACATAGAATAACTCTAACACACAGAATTACAGCATACAGAATAACTAACTTACAGAATTACAGCATATAGAATAACTCTAACATACAGAATTACAGCATATAGAATAACTCTAACATACAGAATTACAGCATATAGAATAACTCTAACATACAGAATTACAGCATATAGAATAACTGTAACATACATAATTACAGCATATAGAATAACTCTAACATACAGAATTACAGAATATAGAATAACTCTAACATACAGAATTACAGCATATAGAATAACTCTAACATACAGAATTACAGCATATAGAATAACTCTAACATATAGAATTACAGCATATAGAATAACTCTAACATATAGAATTACAGCATATAGAATAACTCTAACATACAGAATTACAGCATATAGAATAACTCCAACATACAGAATTACAGCATATAGAATAACTCTAACATACAGAATTACAGCATATAGAATAACTCTAACATATAGAATTACAGCATATAGAATAACTCTAACATACAGAATTACAGCATATAGAATAACTCTAACATACAGAATTACAGCATATAGAATAACTCCAACATACAGAATTACAGCATATAGAATAACTGTAACATACAGAATTACAAAGATAGGACATATAGAAGACATAGTATACTATAAGGGTATATCCTCTAAATGTCATTGTCTTGTTTCTCTGGGTTGTGTCAGGGCTGTGGCAGAGTAGAGAGGTTAATAGTGAGGTCTGCTCTATATCTGTTGTAGGGCCCAGCTGAGGGGTGTGAGCAGAGCTGAGCAGCACACAGCTGCATGGGGCTTATAGAGCTAAAGCCCTGGACACGTACAGACAGACAGACAGATACTCTAAGCAGACACACACACAGGCGAGGATACACACCGAAGGGTCATGTTTTAAACAGCATATGTGTTCAGGAAGAGTGTAGTGCCCCGAGGGTGGATTTCGAGGGGCAGCTAGGTACCTGGGTTCCCCTCCAGGGGTGTATGTCTGAGCCCTGGGCCCTGGGCTGGGCTAGCAGGGGTGCTGGGGGGCAGGCTGTAGGCAGGGGGGAGATATGACTGTGATTGGCTGTAGAGAGGCTAAGGGGACAGCCGCAAGGCAGAGCAAGGCCTAGCAGGACTCAGTCAGGAAGGGACCAATTAACCAGCTCTCACCTGCAGCCCCTAACAGCAGGGAACACACAGGAGCACAGATACTGTACAGTACAGCCAATTTACTGGCCACCAGAGGTGTGTGTGTGTGTGTGTGTGTGTGTGTGTGTGTGTGTGTGTGTGTGTGTGTGTGTGTGTGTGTGTGTGTGTGTGTGTGTGTGTGTGTGTGTGTGTGTGTGTGTGTGTGTGTGTGTGTGTGTGTGTGTGTGTAAACCAGCAGGTCTGAAATCAGTTGATCCATACTAACAGTGCTGTTCATTTCTCCTCTCTCTACCTACCTCCTCCAGCTTTTGCTGAGCTGCAGACGGACATCAACGAGCTGACCAGTGATCTGGACAGAGCTGGTATCCCCCATTTGGACTACCGGACCTACGCCATGAGAGTCCTTTTCCCTGGCATCGAGGACCACCCTGTTCTCAGAGAACTGGAGGTATGGAGGGAGAGACAAAATAGACAAAGAAAAGTATGGAGGGGGGATGGGAGAGGGAATGAGAAATGAGGAAAGGAGAGACAGAGTGAGGAAAAGGAGAGTGAGAGAGAGCTTCCACACCACCCCTGCAGCATGCCCTCCATAAGCAGCACAGTGCCAGGGGGAGACTGACACCCGTATGTCGTTCTGCCTCTCTGTCCTCTGGCCTCTCTCTCACACACACACACACGCAGGTCCCAGTACAGTTTCCCGACGTGCGTCTATTTCACCCACCAGCGCGTCCTTCATCAGGAGTAATGAAGTGGGTAATGTCCTGTTCACTGGCAGCCCTGGGACCTCCTCTACTTGGGACAGACTGACTGAAACACACTCCACGGAGTCCCTTTAATACTCTGCTATTCTTTATAGGGGAGTACAGGGTGGGTGTGAGTTGCTGGATGAGTTGACTTATTAGGGTACATAGGATGGGTTGTAAGCTGAGATCTCTAACAGGACAAAGTATGCAGGCTTATTAGGGTCAGCCTGTTGACTGTATGAGGGTGACATGGTGTGATAGTGAGGAGTTGTTCAGGGAGGATTAAAGGTCCAATAGGAACAGCAGAAAGTACTGTATATGCCCCTTTATGATCAACTGAGCGTAAGAAAAGCAGTAGTGCAGTTCTGTCCCGCATGGAACAATCTGGGTGTGTATGAAGGTGTTTAAAGTAGAACTCTTAACACAGAAACCATGTGTTGTCATGTGGCATGTTAACCCTTTGTATCCCGTCCTGTATGTCCTAGGTGTCAGGTAACGGTCAGCTGAGCACAGAGAAGGCTCTGAAGCTCTTCGCTCAGCTCATCAACAACAAGGTGTTCCTGCTGACCTTCATCAGGACTCTGGAGCTCCAACGCTCCTTCTCCATGCGCGACCGCGGCAACGTGGCGTCACTCATCATGACGGCGCTGCAGGGCAAACTGGAGTACGCCACCGACGTGCTCAAACACCTGCTCTCTGACCTCATCGACAAGAACCTGGAGAGCAAGAACCACCCCAAGCTGCTGCTGCGCAGGTAAGAGACATACAGATTCATACACATGTATACATGTACACACACTTACATAAACACTTACACTTTCACACACACAGATGCATTATGCATGTACGCACATACACACACATCTATGCACACACATACAGTATGAGCACATCTGCTGTGGGCAGAATGGAAGGGGAAGTAGAGATAGTGGAGCTGGAAAACAGTGGGAGGATGTTGTTAAAAGATGATGGAGTGTGGATCAGAGAGGTGCATTCTACCACTTGTATTGATTCCATTCATCAAAATTCATTATATGTCATATGTAATATGTAATATGTACTTTATTTACAATGGCAAGATATTAATTTTTAGCAACAAGTACTTGTCTAGTATCCTTTCAATTATCAGCCAAGATAGAGAGTTGTAGTCTTATCTCTCTCTCTCTCTCTCTCTTTCTCTCTCTATCTCTCTCTCTTTCTCTTCAATGTAAGGGCTTTATTGGCATGGGAAACATATGTGAAGTAGATAATAAACAAAAGTGAAATAAACAATGAAAATGAACAGTAAACATTACTCACAAAAGTTCCAAAAGAATAAAGACATTACAAATATCATATTATGTGCAAATAGTTCAAGTACAAAAGGGAAAATAAATCAACTTAAATATGGGTTGTATTTACAATGGTGTTTGTTCTTCACTGGTTGACCTTTTCTTGTAGCAACAGGTCACAAATGTTGCTGCTGTGATGGCACACTGTGGTATGTCACCCAATAGATATGGGAGATTATCAAAATTGGGTTTGTTTTCAAATTCTTTGTGGGTCTGTTTAATCTGAGGGAAATATGTGTCTCTAATATGGTCATATTGGGCAGGAGGTTAGGAAGTGCAGCACAGTTTCCACCTCGTTTTTTGGACAGTGTGCACATAGCCTGTCTTCTCTCA
This sequence comes from Salvelinus alpinus, assembly GCF_045679555.1. NCBI lineage: Eukaryota > Metazoa > Chordata > Actinopteri > Salmoniformes > Salmonidae > Salvelinus > Salvelinus alpinus. The sequence continues at coordinate 28,299,738 of NC_092113.1, forward strand.
ATAGCAAGGCTATGCTCACTGAGTCAGTCACAGTGGTCTCTCTCTCTCCCCCCCACCCCAATCTCAATCAGTCTGAGAGTACACGACTGTACCACTGTCAGTCTCACTTATCCGCTGAGCTCTGGCTCCTCATCAAACATTCAGCAGCAGCTTCTACTTTACTTTTCTCTTTCTGTCTCCTGTCTAGATTGTTTTCGACAGGACTCAGGGCCATGTACTATATCTTTAAATATAGAGTCCTTTTTCTCTTTTACTAGAGTAAAGGCTGCCATCTTTGTATCGTTTTATAGGCGTATGGATGGGTTAGCAGGGGAGCAGCAGAACTGTCACAGTACGCCTTAACCCCATCTCCAGAGAGGAGAGAAGAGAGAGGCAACAAACAGAGGAGAGGAGAGAGATGACAGATAGACAGAGTAGAGATGAGAGAGGCAACAAGCAGAGGAGAGGAGAGAGACGACAAACAGAGAGAGGAGAGAAGTGAACAGACAGAGAGAGGAGAGAAGAGAGAGGAGAGAAGAGAGAGGCAACAAGCAGAGGAGAGAAGAGAGAGATGACAAACAGAGAGAGGAGAGAAGAGAGAGGCAACAAGCAGAGGAGAGAAGAGAGAGATGACAAACAGAGGAGAGAAGAGAGAGGCAACAAGCAGAGGAGAGAAGAGAGAGATGACAAACAGAGAGGAGAGAAGAGAGAGGCAACAAGCAGAGGAGAGAAGAGAGAAATGACAAACAGAGGAGAGAAGAGAGAGGCAACAAGCAGAGGAGAGAAGAGAGAGATGACAAACAGAGAGAGGAGAGAAGTGAACAGACAGAGAGAGGAGAGAAGTGAACAGACAGAGAGAGAAGAGAAGAGAGAGACAAATGACCTGGATTATGCTGTTATGTTATTTAAAATGCCAGTCGCCAGCCCGACACACTCCTAGCTGCCCCGTAGTTTCCTTTATCTCCCGTCATTAGGAACACAATGGTTTAAGTCCTGCTGGTCTGGCCTTCAGGCCTGAATATTCCTTTAGTTTTTTAAACATTACCTTCCATTTCTTCAAAAGAATTTAAAGGATTACCAATTTGACACACTATTTATTTTCTCTTGACGTTTTTCTTGTGGCTCATTGTGGCAAAGGTACGGTTGGCTGACACACCGAGAGGAGCGAGCTGAGTCATAAGCAAAGAAAAATCCTCATAGTGACTGAAATTGAACATATGTGTAACCCACAGTAATGTGTTGTTGTCATTAATGGGGATGGTTGAGGAATAGGACAGCTCGGTTCTGCTCTGATGGCAGCTCATCAATTAGCAGTTGATAACAGGACGGCTGAGCCTGTTATTATGTTTAGGCCTGAACCATCTCTACCTATTAGTCCATCTCTGCCTTCCATCGCTTCCTCTACTGATGTAGTCTGTGACTGTGTGCCAAAGATCACCCGTTTCCTGATATACATAGTGTGCAATTTAGGACACAACTGTAGAGATACATCTACACTTCCCTCAGGAGCCTCTACACTACTTTACATTTCAGTCATACACATCCCTATGGCCCACGTGAAGACTTTAGCAGCTACTATCTCTCCCACTGTGACATGTACAGTACAGTCATCCATCCCATTCAGCCCACACTGATAGTGTGCACCCCAAATGGTACCCTATTTCCTACATAGTGCACTACTTTTGGCCAGAGCCCTAGCGAAGTGTAGATAAAATGTTTTATCTCTATAGGTGTGTCCTAAATGGCACCCTATTTCCTATATAGTGTGTGGCTTTTGACCAGGGCCCATAGGGGTCTGGTCAAATGTTGTGCACTTTGTAGGGAATAGGGTGCCATTTGGGACTTATACTATATGTAGGCCCATGGCAGTGTACTGTACAGTATCTGAGGCAGCAGGAGGAGCAGTAGTTCTATAGTAGTGTATGACCATGTAGTATGAGTTATTATTGACCTGCCACAGCACCGGACCTAGTTTACACGGTCAGAGAGCGCCACCACACATGTTTTATTTATTTAACCTTTATTTAACTGGGCAAGTCAGTTAAGAACAAATTCTTATTTACAATGATGGCCTACCTGCGGGGACGGGGTATAAGAAAAAAACATTTTAAAAAACAACATATGAATATAGGACAAAACATATATCACGACAAGAGAGACAACACAACACTACATAAAGAGAGACCTAAGACAACAACATAGCAAGGCAGCAACACATGACAACACAGCATGGTAGCAACACAACATGGCAACAACATGGTAGCAACACAACATGGTAGCAACACAACATGGTAGCAACACAACATGGTAGCAGCACAACATGGTAGCAACACAACATGGGACAAACATTATTGGGCACAGACAAGAGCACAATGGGCAAGAATGTAGAGACAACAATACATCACACAAAGCAGCCACAACTGTCAGTAAGAGTGTCCATGATTGAGTCTTTGAATGAAAAAATTGAGATAAAACTGTCCAGTTTGAGTGTTTGTTGCAGTTCGTTCCAGTCGCTAGCTGCAGCGAACTCAAAAGAGGAGAGACCCAGGGATGTGTGTGCTTTGGGGACCTTTAACAGAATGTGACTGGCAGAACGGGTGTTGTATGTGGCGGATGAGGGCTGCAGTAGATATCTCAGATAGGGGGGAGTGAGGCCTAAGAGGGTTTTATAAATAGGCATCAACCAGTGGATGACAAGTTTACAGAGGCCGAATGGTAAAGAACATCTAGCCACTCGAGAGCACCCTTACCTGCTGATCTATAAATGATGTCTCTGTAATCTAGCATGGGTAGGGTGGTCATCTGAATCAGGGTTAGTTTGGAGCTGGGGTGAAAGAGTGATTACGATAGAGGAAACTAAGTCTAGATTTAACTTTAGCATGCAGCTTTGATATGTGCTGAGAGGACAGTGTACTGTCTAGCCATACTCCCAAGTGCTTGTATGAGGTGACTACCTCAAGCTCTCAACCCTCAGAGGTAGTAATCACACCTGTAGGGAGAGGGGCATTCTTCTTACCAAACCAGATGACTTTGTTTTGGAGGTGTTCAGAACAAGGTTAAGGGTAGAGAACGCTTGTTGCACACTAAGAAGGCTTTGTTGTAGAGCATTTAACACAACATCCGGGGAGTTGCCAGCTGAGGATAAGACTGTATCATCTGCATATAAATGGATGAGAGAGCTTCCTACTGCCTGAGCTATGTTGTTGATCTAAATTGAGAAGAGCGTGGGGCCTAGGATTGAGCCTTGGGGTACTCTCTTGGTGACAGGCAGTGACTGAGACAGTAGGATGAGGAGGACTGAGGGGACTTCTCTTTCTGACAGGGCAGTTGAGGATCATTACTGACTGGGACCTTCATTATTGAGGCCGTCTCAAGCAGAGAGCTCCATTGATAAGAAGAACTGCCACGCTAGCTAGTGCCCCATCACACCACAGAGAGTGGGTGAGGGAGAGGATAGGGAGATGGGGAGAAGGGGGAGAGAGGGAGTGGAAGGGAGAGAGGGAGGGAGGACAGAGAGGAGGATGGAGAAGAGAGTTGAACGCGACGGAGAGCATTGACTTTATGTCTACTGTGATCTCCTGTGATCTACTGGGATCTTGTATGCAGTGGCGGATTTAGGCATAGGCGACATGGGCAGCCACCCAGGGCAGCATCTTGCTGGGGGGCGGCATGGGCAGCCACCCAGGGCAGCATCTTGCTGGGGGGCGGCATGGGCAGCCACCCAGGGCAGCATCTTGCTGGGGGGCGGTACGGGCAGCCACCCAGAGCAGCATCTTGCTGGGGGGCGGCACGGGCAGCCACCCAGGGCAGCATCTTGCTGGGGGCGGCATGGGCAGCCACCCAGGGAAGCATCTTGCTGGGGGGCGGTACGGGCAGCCACCCAGGGCAGCATCTTGTTGGGGGGCGGCATGGGCAGCCACCCAGGGCAGCATCTTGCTGGGGGGCGGTACGGGCAGCCACCCAGAGCAGCATCTTGCTGGGGGGCGGCATGGGCAGCCACCCAGGGCAGCATCTTGCTAGGGGGCGGTATGGGCAGCCACCCAGGGCAGCATCTTGCTGGGGGCGGCATGGGCAGCCACCCAGGGCAGCATCTTGCTGGGGGGCGGCATGGGCAGCCACCCAGGGCAGCATCTTGCTGGGGGGCGGCACGGGCAGCCACCCAGGGCAGCATCTTGCTGGGGGGCGGTACGGGGCACCCGCACAAAAACAATTGTGTCATTTGTGCGATCGGTTTTCTATCGCTCATTTGCACGTCACGTCAATGATATCATGTCACCGTGTGGGACTGTGGGTCAATTAACCTTGTTGGAGTGGGCGTCCTGATTCTAGTTTGTGAGCTAGGCAGGCTACTGGGAAGGTCTCCCACTCAGAGGTACGAGATGGGGAGGGGGCGGGGGTAGGTTGACCTCAGGTCTCTCCACTGGAAGCCCGAGATAGAGGGAGCGGGGGAGTCTATCAAAGAGCGCAGTACAGTACTAATGCAATTAGTTGTGCAATTTAGTTTGTGTTTCTTGTTTGAAGTGCAATAATGTAATAATCAGGTTCTCTTCTTTATAAGTGTGTTATTCTATTTGTGTAATATAGGATTTGTGCAATTTAGTTTTATTTGTGTGTTTTTGTTAGCAATAGGGTAATAGTGTAATAATTTGATTATCTTTTTTATTTGTATTTATATACTACAGTTTTTCTATTTGTCTTTGTTACTTCTTTTTGATATGAGTCTTATGTTTGTATATATTTATATAGTTTTAAATGTTATGATTATTTATTTGTGTTGTTCCAAATGTCTGAGTAAAAATGACAGTTAGAGCAGAACGGTGCTGTTTTGTGTTGGGGGGGGGGCTGAAGGGGGGGCTCGCCTAGGGAGCCATACAAGCTAGAACTGCCACTGCTTGTATGAAAGGCGTTTCTGGGTTAACAAGGTGCATTAGACATGCAGCACGCATGCTCACGCCGTAATTAACATTTAGTCTGCTCTCTGTCTCTCACAACTCTCTCTTTCATCACACATCTGCTTTAAGACCAGCTTCACATCAAAAGGTTCATCATTTACTTACTGATGGTATTTCACTATTTTATCTATTCTTTGTAGATGTATAAATTATTATATGCACACTGTTCAAACAAAGGTTATTTAACATTTACATTACATTTAAGTCATTTAGCAGACGCTCTTATCCAGAGCGACTTACAAATTGGTGCATTCACCTTATGATATCCAGTGGAACAACCACTTTACAATAGTGCATCTAACTCTTTTAAGGGGGGGGTTAGAAGGATTACTTTATCCTATCCTAGGTATTCCTTAAAGAGGTGGGGTTTCAGGTGTCTCCGGAAGGTGGTGATTGACTCCGCTGACCTGGCGTCGTGAGGGAGTTTGTTCCACCATTGGGGTGCCAGAGCAGCGAACAGTTTTGACTGGCCTGAGCGGGAACTGTACTTCCTCAGAGGTAGGGAGGCGAGCAGGCCAGAGGTGGATGAACGCAGTGCCCTTGTTTGGGTGTAGGGCCTGATCAGAGCCTGAAGGTACGGAGGTGCCGTTCCCCTCACAGCTCCGTAGGCAAGCACCATGGTCTTGTAGCGGATGCGAGCTTCAACTGGAAGCCAGTGGAGAGAGCGGAGGAGCGGGGTGACGTGAGAGAACTTGGGAAAGTTGAACACCAGACGGGCTGCGGCGTTCTGGATGAGTTGTAGGGGTTTAATGGCACAGGCAGGGAGCCCAGCCAACAGCGAGTTGCATGTTAACCTTATACTTGACCTGTAACGACAATTTATAATCCTATAATACCATGTATTGAGTTTAAGAAAGGGCTACTGAATCCTTCTAGAAATGTCTCTCAGGGAAAGAAAGAGCAGGAGCAGAATCTCATTGAGGGAAACTGCATAATACCCTGAGGGCAGCGTGAGCTGTGTGGAAAAACAAACCATGTTGTATATTATGGGAAAAGTTAACAGAATGTCACACACACGCACACACGCACACACACACACACACACACACACACACACACACACACACACACACACACACACACACACACACACACACACACACACACACACACACACACACACACACACACACACACACACACACACACACACACACACACACACACACACATTGACTCCTGTCTTAGGTTATATTATGAGTATAATGAGGGCTGCCCGAGGCATTGCAGTTTATATGTTATTATATTTTCCCAGCAGTTCAGACTAGAATCTATATTTCAGTCAGTAACCTCTACAACATCCTATTAGAACATATAGCCTGTATAAAACATACACTGAGTATACAAAACATTAGGAACACCTGCTCTTTCCATGACATCAACTGACCCGGTGAATCCAGGTGAAAGTTATGATCCCTTGTTGATGTCACTTGTTACATTCACTTCAATCAGTGTAGATGAAGGGAAGGAGACAGGTTAAAGTTACATTTGTTAAGATTTTTAAGAGGGTGAATAGGCAAGACAAAACATGTAAGTGCCTTTGAATGGGGTATGGTAGTAGGTGCCAGGTGCACCGGTTTGTTTCAAGAACTGCAACACTGCTGGGTTTTTCACGCTCAACAGTTTCCTGTGTGTATCAAGAATGGTCCACCACCCAAAGGACATCCAGCCAACTTGACACAAATGTGGGAAGCATTGGAGTCAACATGGTCCCACATCCCCGTCGAACGCTTTCAACACCTTGTAGAGTCCATGCACTGACGAATTGAGGCTGTTCTGAGGGCAAAAGGGGGAGGTGCAACTCAGTATTAGGAAGGTGTTCTTAATGTTTTATACACTCAGTGTGTACAGAGCCTTCAGAAAGTATTCATGCCCCTTGACTTATTCCACATTTGTTGTGTTACAGCCTGAATTCAAAATGTATCAAAAAAAATAAATTCTCACACACAATACCCCATAATGACAAAGTGAAAACATGTTTTTAGAAATTGTTGCACATTTTTTTAGCATGAAATACAGAAATATCAAATTTACATAAGTATTCACGCCCTTGAGTCAATACTTCATAGAAGCACCTTTGGCAGTGATTGCAGCTGTGAGTCTTTCTGGGGAAGTCTCTAAGAGCTTTACACACCTGGATGGTACAATATTTGCACATTATTATTTAAAAAATTCTTCAAGCTCAGTCAAGTTGGTTGTTGATCATTGCTAGACAGCCATTTTCAAGTCTTGCCATAGATTTTAATGCCGATTTAAGTCAAAACAGTAACAAGGCCACTCAGGAACATTCAATGTTGTCTTGGTAAGCAACTCCAGTCTATATTTGGCCTTGTGTTTTAGGTTATTGTTCTGCTGAAAGGTTAATTTATCCCCCTGTGTCTGTTGGAAAGCAGCCTGAACCAGGTTTTCCTCTAGGATTTTGCCTGTGCTTAGCTCAATTCCATTTCTTTTTATTTTAAAAACTCTGTAGTCCTTGCCGATGACAAGCATACCCATAATAACATGATGCAGCCAAATATGAAGAGTGGTACTCTTTGTCCCAAACATATTCAGGACATACAGTTAATTTCTGTGCCACATTTTTTGCAGTTTTACTTTAGTGCCTTATTGCAAACAGGATGCATATTTTTGAATATTTTTCTTCTTTTCAATCTGTCATTTAGGTTAGTATTGTGGAGTAACTACAATGTTGTTGATCCATCCTCAGCTTTCTCCTATCACAGCCATTAAACTCTGTAACTGGTGAAATCTCGGAGCAGTTTCCTTCTTCTCCAGTAACTGAGTAAGGAAGGACGCCTGTATCTTTGTAATGACTGGGTGTATTGATATTCAATGTCTACTTTATCATTTTTTTACCCATCAACCAATAGGTACCCTTCTTTGCAAGGCATTGGAAAACCACCAGGCATTGGTCTTTTTCCTTTATTTAATTAGGCAAGTCAGTTAAGAACAAATTCTTATTTTCAATGATGGCCTAGGAACAGTGGGTTAATTGCCTTGTTCAGGGGCAGAATGACAGATTTTTACCTTGTCAGCTCAAGGATTCGATCTTGCAACCTTTCGGTTACTAGTCCAACGCTCTAACCACTAGGCTACCTGCCGCCTTTGTGGTTGTATTTGTGGTTGAAATTCACTGCTCAACTGAGGGACCTTACAGATAATTGTATGTGTTGGGTACAGAGATTAGGTAGTTATTCAAAAATCATGTTAAACACTATTATTGCACACAGTGAGTCCATGTAACTTATTATGTGACTTGTTAAGCACATTTTTATTCCTGAACTTATTTACGCTTGCCACAACTAATAGGCTGGTTGAATACTTATTGACTCAAGACATTTCAGCTTTTCACTTTGTATTAATTTGTAAAAATGTCTAAAAACATAATTCCACTTTGACATTATGGGGTATTGTGTGTAGGCCAGAGGCACAAAATATCGATGTAATACATTTTAAATTCAGGCTGTAACAACAAAATGTGGAATAAGACAAGGGAGTTTTTCCTAGCCACCGTGTTTCTACATCTGCATTGCTGGCTCTTTGGGGTTTTAGGCTGGATTTCTGTATAGGACTTTGTGACATCTGCTGATGTAAAAAGTGCTTCATAAATACATTTGATTGAGTGTGAATACATTTTGAAAGCACTGAATTGTGCTGAAAAATGTGTGTTTGTGCTTTTCTAATAACCAATTTCTGTGTTCATGCAAGTGACTGATTGAACATGCCTGGAAAGAATCCTCAATATCAGTATCTGCAATTTAGCAGTACGCCCAGACCCTTGTTTTGAGAACGAAAGATATCTCAGTTTCAATGTATCAGCTTAGAGAGGCCTCGTGAGGTATTGGTCTGTCACATACATGACCCAGTATTGGTCGGTCACATGAATGAAGTCAACGTTAATGATGAATGAATTATGAATGATGAATAAGCTAAATCATGAAACATAACTGTGTATATAAGAGATCTAACGGGACTTCCCCGGTGGAGCTCCTGATCAAAGTGTACTTGGTGCATTGAGTTGTTTGGAACCTCTCCAGCGCGCTGATAATAAAGAATGATTCATTTAAGATTGACTTTGAGTGTCCAAGTGTAGAATTTCAATGACTGTATATTATGAGGAATGTCAACAGAATGGCACAGAGTGTACACACACACACACACACACACACACACACACACACACACACACACACACACACACACACACACACACACACACACACACACACACACACACACACACACACACACACACACACACACACACACACACACACACACACACACACACACACACACACACACCTGTCTTAGGTTATATTATTAGTATAATGGGGGGGTGGCTTTGTGCTCTCCTGGCTGCCAGAACACTTTATATGTTATTATATTTTCACACATTCTAAATTCCAGTCATTAACATCATATTAGAACATATAGCCTGTATAGAACATGTTTCTGATGTGACTAATCCAAATTAGAGAGAGAAAAGGTTCAATGTACGGCCCAGAGATACAGGCAATGGTCATGGCTTTATATATGAACTATATTCATACTTCCCATGTTGTTTTAAGGATCTTTTTAGATTCTGAGAGTATGCTCTCAACATTAATAGTCTAGAAGTGATGTTCCCCTCCCTCAGTTGAAGTGTAGTCTGTCTACTCGTGAGAGTCTACAGCACAAACATTAGATGGTTTTTCCCCTAAAAGCTTTCTGAACATGGTATCTACGTTTTGACAATTTGTCAACTTTAGGCTACTTACCTTCCCATTTTAATTTGTTAATCTGCTTTTAAACCTTTTAGTCAGACAAATGTTTGGTTGTAAGTTTGTTTCATATTGCTCTCTTTCACGTTCTCTTTCTCTGTGTTTCTCTCTTTTTCTCTGTTTCTTTCTCTCTAATTCTCTCCATCTCTTTACCTAACCTTTCTTTTTTTCTCTAGAGACATCCTTAATCCTTCTGTACTCTATAATGATCCTTACCTGGATATGTTGCATCGATCTCTCACTCCGTCCTCGGTCCCACTCTCTTATAGCGTTCTGTTTTCTATCGCCTTGAGTCTTTTCACTCTTGTTTTGTCTTCAGCGTTTTTCTAATGGCATTCCCGTCCATGCGGAGCGCTGCTAGAATACAATGGCTTAATACAGAAAGAGAATGTTGTGTTTAGCACTATTCCATTCTGAAGACATTCCACAGCCGACTAATCGGTCCCCCTCAACCTATTTATCAGCATCAAGCCCCAGTCTTAATGCACTGTAGGATAATGAAAATGTTCATTAATGGAACTCAATTAAAAGAGCGAGGGAAGTGGAGATGGGAGGATGGAGAGATGGGGGAGGAGGAAGGAAACATAGTGAGGAGTCTCAGTGAACCATTGAAAGGAGCCCCAACATGGCCCCGCACAAAGGCTTTTATTTGACTTTCCTTCTACAGGGACTTGCTGGGCTCATTAAAACCCTTAATAGGTTCTATTAACACACAATCCACTGTGAGTCAGAGGAGGGGCAATGAGGGGGAGGGGAGGATACTTCTCTGTGGAGGAGAGAGGGGAGCAATTATGGAGGGTATGTGCACTTTGTCCAAAACACAATATTTGTATGTTTATTCAGCTTCGGTCCGTATTGATTTTGAGGATGAAGACTTTAGTAGAGAGCAGTAGTAGAGATGAGAGATGCAGTAGGTGGATGCACGTGTGTGTGTGAGTTGGTGTGTGTATCAGGGGTTGGAATCGAAATGATTTCCCAATCGTTCTGTTCCCCTATTTGTTTCGTTCTGTTCCAGTGTTCCGACCAGCATAATGAGTTCTGAACCGGTTTGAACCCAAAAGAAGTACAGCTTCATATAGTTCCTTTTCCTACATTTTTGAAACTCTTGAAAACAACATAATTTTTACATTGAGCTTATTAATTTACTCCACCAATAAGGATAGAACAGCTTGCTATAAAACGGGTAAGCTAGTTCTTTACATGTTTGATTGGTTAATAAGTGCAGGTGGACATGAGGGGCTTGGCTTGAGGCGCTGAACATCATGACGTGAGTTGAATTGCATTTAGGCTACTAGCATCATAACTTCACTGAATTACATAATTATAAACTAGACATTAGAGATATTTTTGGAACCAAAAATTACATTATTAACCGGTTCTCAAGATTTGAAAACAATGGTTTCATTTTGGAACACTAGAGGTCACTTTCGTTCCCGGTTATGGTTCTGTTTCTTCCCAAAAAATATGTTTGGTTCTGTTCCCTGAACCGGTTCCAACCCCAGGTGTTTATAGAAGAGGGCACAATCATACACTCCTTCGGCTGTCAGTAGTGCCTCTTCCTCTCATCCTGCAGCTGAAATGGGGTGAACAAAACGCCACCTTCCATCAACCTGGTGCATCCCACATCAAATAAGCTGTCACAGAGAGAGAGCTCCAGCCCATCCTAGCAAATACCTCTCCTTATCCATGTACACCACTGTTCCTCGTTACAGCCCCAGCCACTATTACCCCGCCTGCAGCCCAAAGTAATCATAGTCATTTCCCGCCACATTAAGAGGGTCATTTTCACAACGCCGCACCAAGTAAATTGGCAACAGGCTCCTGTATGGCCCTGTAGCTGAAGGGTGTGGGGTGGGATGTGGGGTGGGCCGGTGACAGTCACGATATTGTGAAGCACAGTGATTCTCTGACAACTCAGAAACACACACACACATACACACACTCAAGGGTACTTTGATTGGGGACAAGATGCTAGTAGCATGTCCAGGTGGGAGCTGAGGTAATCACATAGTCACGCTATCAGTTGGACAATAGTCAATGAACTGTTTGTGAGGAGAGGAGAAGCTTAGGCTGGTGATGTGGAGAAAGGAGGGAGTCCGAGGAGGAAGAGAGTGTGTACTTGTGCTTTCCCTGCACGGTTAGCCCAGCTCTCAGAAGATGAAGCATTGCAGTGTTGGTATTCAGGAATAGTACTGTTGGTCCTCTGGAGGAGGGAGGGGAGAGAGAGTAACCCTTTCATCTATTTTTTATGCTCGTTAACTACTACTGTCTGGCTGCTTTTTCTTCTCTTTCTCATTCCTCCTCGTTCTACTGGTTCTTCCTCTAATAAGTCCATCCTTTTCTGACTCTGCCCTGAAATAGTTTTGGAGCTATTTGGGAAAGGTTACATAGGCATTAAAAAATCCACATAATTTTCCCTCTTTCTTCAGAACGGAGTCCGTTGCAGAGAAGATGCTCACCAACTGGTTTGCTTTCCTTCTTCACAGATTCCTCAAAGTGAGTCTAATGCAACCTCCAGTTCACCAGTTTTAGTATACCAGGGTTTTATAAGAAGCGGCAGTTGAAATACATTTTATATCCTTAATCGATATGTGTTTTCTCTCTGTCTCTCTCCCTCGCCTCTCTCTCTCCAGGAGTGTTCTGGTGAACCTCTGTTCATGCTATACTGTGCCATCAAGCAGCAGATGGAGAAGGGGCCTATAGACGCCATCACAGGAGAGGCGCGCTACTCCCTCAGTGAAGACAAGCTCATCAGACAGCAGATAGAGTACAAAACTCTGGTCAGTACCACTCAGGCAATCACACACACACACACACACACACACAGACAGACAGACAGACAGACAGACAGACAGACAGACAGACAGACAGACAGACAGACAGACAGACAGACAGACAGACAGACAGACAGACAGACAGACAGACAGACAGATTCTACTGACTCTACATACACTATACCCCCCCCCCCCCCCCACACACACACACAGGCACACCCTGACCTCCTCTCCTCTCCTGTAGATCCTGAACTGTGTGAACCCGGACAATGAGAACAGTCCTGAGATCCCAGTGAAGGTGCTGAACTGTGACACCATCACCCAGGTCAAGGAGAAGATACTGGACGCCTGCTATAAGAACATGCCCTACTCACAGAGGCCCCGCGCTGTCGACATGGACCTGGGTAGGATAGACACACACACACACAATACACACAAACACACACACAAAGGTGCTGACAGACACACAAACACACACACACACATAGGGGATGACATACACACACACACACCTTCCCTAGTCTGACAGACAGGCCCCCC